>NC_064809.1:18308127-18608127 GCF_023721935.1 Panthera uncia | reverse complement strand
AGAGGGGAAGCTAGAAAAAAAGGTGAAATGAATCCTGACATCCTGAGTGGGCAGGAACCGGACTGAGGGCCAAGAAGGCATACTAGTGTGGAAGCATATTTTAACCAAATTGCAGTGTTCGCTTCCAATAAATGCCAGTCAGCTTGTACTTGTCCAGGAATACCACCCAGGTGGCATCATTTACAAAACCGACTTTCGCGAACATCGTTTGAGGAGGAAATTTCTCCTTGTCAGCAGCATTCTTACTTGATTTCTGCTTAGTGGAAATATATCCTATGTCTGGGTTATGAATTTTCCCTGAAGATTGTCCTTCTCCTTAAAAACGAGGAGGTGAATGGCAAAATGTCAGTTTGCTGTTGGTTTTCGGCTCTTCTTCCTGTTTCTTGCCTGTTGCTCCTGTTAGGAATCTGCTCTGCTCGGTCTGTGAGTGTCATGGCTATCAAGTTCATTGCGTTTTTAATTTTTTCCTCTGGAGATTCACATTATTTAAATATTTCCTTTCTTTTACAAAAACAAATTTCACAGCCTGGCCAAAACCCCGCTGGTAATTTTAACCCAGTAGGAAAGTATGCTGTTTTTTATTTGTTCTAGATGGGCTGGCAGGAAGCCTGATGGGGAAGAGCCCTCGTGGCACTTGACCGCTCTTTCTCACTTGCTCTCTTCTTTGACTTTCATAACACCACACTGGCCTGGCTTTCTTCCTGTCTTTGCGAACACTCTTTGTCTGCCTACATTGTCAGCTGTTCTACCTGAATTGGACTTTTTCACGCATTCGTGTTGAGATTTCTTCTCCTCTATTCTTCTACTCTCTTTCCAGATCATAGAATGCATTTTCATGGCTCCTAGATTTTTTTCTCCCCAGCTCAGAGCTCTCTTTTGGGGTCCAGAGTCATACCAAATGCCAATGTGAAATACTAAACTTGCGTCTCTCGATTTTGGTATGAACTTCTAACTTCAAACCTGCTCCCCCATCGTGCTTATGTCTGGTAGAGTAATGAGGCCTCAAATTTATTTGACACCACTTCTATCAAGAAGTGGCATATCTACGTGCCCTTCCTTTCAATCGGGGGAAGGTTGAGCAGTGAAGTTTCTAGGTCCAGGCTTTAAGAGACTGGCAGCTCCCTGGGCAATCTCTTGGAGTTCTTGCAAGGTTTCTGGAACACCACTTGCTACCTGGAAGCCTGAGGCTGCCATAACCAGATAGCTAAACATGTAGCATCAGCTTCAGGATCAGGTAGCAGGTGGAAGCTGCAAGTGAGGTAATTGGTGAGGATGTGAAGGATGGTGAGAAAAATGCTGGCGATAAGATAACCTGTATTATGTAGTGATAAAAATATAGCAAAGCTGTCACCTGTAGAATTTTCCATGAAAAACAGAAAATGTATCTCATGGGCTTGCAGATCTGGATAAGGAGATTTTCAGGTAGATTTTCAGATAGAATGTCAAAAGGGTCAACTATTCCTTTGATCTGTATACGACAAACTATGAAAAGAGAGAAATGAGCTTTAAAACAAATCCTGTTACGTTTCAACCTGAGTGTAGAGAGACTGTGGGAGTATAGCCAGGAATTTCTGGGTTCAGAAAGAAACTATTTCCCACCTCCATTTTCATCCAGGAAAAAATTCTCAGGGTAAGAAATGGATTTTGGCCGAGACCAAATCCAAGGCTGTACCAGGAAAAACAAAAACAAAAACAAAAACAAAAACAAAAAACAAAAAACACAGTCTCAGGGCAAAGTCTCAAGATTGTGTCTTTAAGATCCTTTGTTAAGATTTTGGAAAGATTTAAGAATATGTCTAGTAGGACTTCTTAGAATCAAAAGGTCTGTGCTTTAGAATCATGGATATTTTACTTTATGGATATCAACACTTTTAGTGTTAAGGGAAATAATTCCATACCTGCCTCACCAGCTACCCAAGATACTGAAGGGTCTGTGTTGGAAAGAAATGTGGGTATGACTTGTGTAATGGAATTGATCGTAAATTGATAAATGCGAAACCTATGATTTTTAAAAAGATTGCATCAATTGCGTTTGAAAGGGACAAACAGTACACAATAAAAAGAGGTATTTGGACCCCCAACCTTTCATAGGAGGGAAGCAGGCTAAGAAAGTACTCAGCCGCCATATGGGTTATTTCTTATGGAAGGAAGAGGAAGGAAGACCCAGAAGGTAAAACTAATTGCTCAGAGAGCAGAGCCAATCGCTTTGCAAAGGAATTCCCAGGGAGGGGGGGGGGTTACCCTAATCAAGAAATCATCAATGTGTGCTGGAGTTAATTGTCAAGGTCAAAATTACCAGTTACTGCTATGGGACTGCATTCTGCTTCTTTTTAATGGGACTACTGCTGTTATCCGATGCCTAGTCCACCATTGGGTGTAGGTCTGTTGAGTGGCAGAGGTCTTCAGACTGAGAAGAACCCCACCCAACTAGCTTCATCTACACCTGAACCGATGATGATGAGATCCTGGAATTTGAGTCAGTGCAATAAAGGCACTGGATTTTTGTGGGCCTTGGAAAGGGATGAGTGTTTTTTTCACATGGCAGGAATGTAAATCATTTACAGCCAAGGGATAGACTCTGATGGTCAGATTCTTTCATTCCATTGCATCTGATTTAGCCTGATAATTAGAATATGGCATGAGTAATCCTGGGCCAAGTTCCAGGTCCAGATCTCAGGAGACTGAAGCTTCCATTTCCTGTTCCTTGGAGTACTAAGTTTTGCAACCTCGCTGCCATTTTGTAAGGACTCCCCGGTCACATGAAAAGACCCACATGTAACGAGATCGAGGTTCTTGACCAACAAAACCTAGCTTGCTTTGGCTAACTGCCAGAACCAACTTGCCAGCCATGTAAGGGAGCCATCTTAGAGGTAGATTACCTGACCCAGCCATTGCACGTGGGGTAGAAATGAGCCCTCAAGCTCAAACTGCAAAACTTGTGAGCAAAATAAGTGACTGTTGTTGTCTTAAGCCGCTAAATGTGGGGGTGTTGTGCTATGGAGCAATAGATTATCAACAACATCACAATAATTGGTGCCACAACCAACCCTGTTACTCAAGACATTGGCTATTTTCTTTGAGTCACTAACAGGCACTCCCTTCTTGGTCTGCACAACTGTGGACAATAAACCAGAAAATGTAAAGGCTGGGTTTTATAGATTTCAGACTCAACCATGTAACAGATGTGTAACATTGGGCACAGCTCTGAACTTCAGTTTCCTCACCTATGAAATGGAGTAAACAATATTGAACTTGCAGAAATGTGGTAGACATTAAATGACTTGATGTATGTCGAATGCTTAAAACACTGACTTGAGTATACTAAGAACCTCATATCCAGGAACTTAAGCAGAAAGACCCCAATCCACCTGGGTGGCTCAGGCAGGTAAGTGTCCTACTCTTGATTTCAGCTCAGGTCTTGATCTCAGGGCTGTGAGCTTCACGTTGGGGTCCAGATTAGTCTCCATGCTGAGCATGAAGCCTACTTTAAAAAAAAGAAGAAGAAAAAAAAAAGAAGAAAGAAAAAAAGACCCCAGCCCCATCCCAGGAGGAGACCAATCTGCCCATAAAACCAGCTGCCCTTTCAGTCAGCAAACTTCATCCTTATCTGAGCTCCAGGTCACCTTCCAGCATCCGGTGCTCTTGTGTCCCATGCTGGGCTCAGTTCATGTGGCCCTCTTGTCTCCAACACATTATTGGCTTTCCTGCTTCATTATTAGCCTCTGTACTCCTGCCTTTCCTTTGCTTGGCTGACTATCTGATGTTTGGCCTGTCTCCTGTGCTAACCCCACTGGAGGACTAAATGATTACAGTCCAGTCCTTCCAGATCTTGCCCAACTTCCTGTGCATGACCCTGAAATGTCTAGTGTTGGATCAAAGTAGAAACTCATTCATTGCTCTAAGGGGATTTTTTGGAACTCCATTAAAGGGTTATATGATGGAGGTGTATATTGTAGATTTTCCAAAATGATGGAAGATGTCCCTTTATGGTAAGTATCTTGGCCACTTGAAATAGCTCACTAGAGTCTGAGATATCTCAGTGACAGCCTCCTAACATCATCATGTCCTCTAACAGATTTGAACACTAGCTGAATCCAGGGGACCAACCGTGGATTTGATAAAGTGAAGGAAATTGCTTCTTATCAAAAGACATCTGTATGATATCATATTAATAGACCATGCTGATAGATATAAATGGATCAAGATCATCTTTGGGGGAATAAAAACAACCTTTCCTGAGCCCACATGCTCCTTTTTCAATCTCTCCATTTCTCTGCTCCCCTTTTCCGCCAACTCTGGGACCAAGTTATCTATAACACACTGTGTTCACTGTCTCTCTCCTCATCCTCTCCTGAACCCCCTCTAGTCAGGCTCACATTTCCTAAATTTATCCAAAATGCTCTTGTCAAGGTCTCTAAGGACCTTCTTGTTGCCAAATCCAAAGGCCAGTTCCTGGTCTTCATCATATTTATCTTTCACTCCTTCTTCTCTTGAAAACACCTGTTCCGCTTGGCGTCCTCATGGCCATTCTCCCCTGACTGCCCTCTACTTCGCTGGCCATGAGCCAGCAGTCAGCCTCCTTGTCTGGTTTCGCATCCTTCCCACAGCCTTTAAACATCAGCGTTCCCCAAGACTGCGTTCTGCTCTTCTTTTTCTCTGTTCGTATTCCCTCTCTGGGTCATCTCATCCTGTGTCATGTCTTTACGTGATATCCATGCTGATAATCCCCCAATTTTTATCTCCAGCTCAAAGCTCTTTTCTCAACTCCAGACTGATTTTTCCCACTGCTTACCTGATGCCTCTACCTGGATGTCTAATAGACATCAAAAACCTAACAAGTCCAAAATCAAATTCCTGAAACTCCCCTGCTGCACCTTTTAAATGTGGTTTTTGTAATCTTTCCCATCTCAGCAAATGACAACTTCACTATTCCAACTGCTCCGGTAAACAATATTGGAAAAATTCACGATGGCCTTTTTTCCCTCTCTCGTCTCACCTCCAATCTATGAGCTAATTCTATTGGATTTATTTTCAAAATCAATCTGGAATCTCACCACTTCTTACTTCCTGTACTAGGACCATGCTATAAGCCACCAACATTTCTTGCCTGGTTTAGTGCAATAGTTTTCCAGCTGGTTTGTCTACGCCTGTCCTTCTTATCATAGTCTAACATTCTTCCATGGCTTTCTCTCCAGTTTCACTTGATTCTGCTCTCTCCTTCACTCTGACCACTCTAATCACACTGGCCTCTTTGTTGTTCCTCAAACAAGCTGAGCTCATTTCTACCCCAGGACCTTTGCACTTACTCTTCTGTTTTCCTGGAATGTTTCTTTTCCAGATTATTAACATGGCTCCCTCCCTCAGTGTATTCAGGTTTCTGCTTAAATATCACCTTATTGATAAAAAGTCCATTCTTTATGCAAGATAAAATAGCTAGCTTCCAACTCTGAGCTCTCATACTCCCTTTCCCTGTCTTATTTCGCTCAATAATTACCTGGCATAATGTGTAATTGTTGTTCATCTATTTATTGTCTAGAATGAAAGCCCCATGAGAGTAAGGATTTGGACTTTATTTGGTGTTGTATCCCCAGTTCCAAGAACAGTATCTGGCTTCTGGTAGTTGTTCAATATAGAAATGAAGGAAGAAATTAATGAATGAAGATAGACTCAGGGACCATTGGGGAAATTCATTTGGTCCAGAGCTGTCAGGAGCCATTTTGAGATGGTTGAGATGGGAAGAGAAGAGAGTTTTCCTTGTTTTAAGAGAGCATCCTTGGAGATCGGACAGAAAACAGAATTCATCATAAGAAATTGTATGTGAAACCAACCAACCAACAAACAAATAATATTGACCCATCTTTCTCCTCCTGATATGAAAAGGGAATGAACGTAGGTGGGGAGGAGGCTGCTGGCTGTTCACAACCCGAGGAACGATAGCCGACAGCAAGGGAGGGGACGGCAGGTTCAGCGGCTGCCATTTATCACCCTAAGTCGCCATCATCAACAATAAATCACTTTTTGCCACCTTTTGTGTCTGACCAGGATATATTTGTAAGATATAGCCTCTGATCTTAAGGAACTGCTAATCTAATGACAGAACCATGGCTTGATGATAACAGTGTTTTGAAGACATTACTGAACCATTTTTCCTCTTGTTGCTTTGGTACCCAGTCGCCCCCGGGCAATAACAAACAAACAAAACAAGTCTGTTGCAGTAAGACTGGATGTGCTTTTCAATGTTTCTTGCAGTTAGCTTACTTTGATGGCTTTAAATTTTTAATGGAGATCCCTGCCTTGAGCCCCGTTTTTATTTTTAGGGGCATTACCATGGGTGATATTTTAGGGTTACTAGCTTCATAATTGGATTAGCAGTGCCTTTCTTAGATTAACAGTTTCAAAATTGAATTCTTGTCTCCTGAAATGGTAGGAGGTCCCCCTCCTTCCTCAGTGTCCTCAGATTCAGCCAACAGGACACCCAGATTACTTTTTTTTTTCACTACTCTTTAAAACCAAATTAATAAGTTAATCCTCATTTTCATTTCTATGCTTTGACCTTCCTTTTTCTCCCAGGCCACTCCACGCTGAGGGCCTTTAAGCTGCTGCTTGTTGATGGGGCCTCTGAGACCCCTTCAGGTCAACACAGAATTTTCCTTCTCCTAGCACATTTTGACCTTATAGTTACCTCCAACCGGTTAGCACTTGCTTGTCCTCAGTGTCACGGGAGTTAACGTCTGTAAGGTCCTTGAGGATGACATCTTTTATGATCCACAGGGCCAGGCAGAAGGGAACACATTACGTGCGGAATAACTTGGTTGAATGCAGTGTGGCAGAAACAGAGTGGCAAACTGTATAAATGTTCATACCTGGCAACATGAAGGAATTACATTGGAAATGAGAGGGTTTCTTTTGAGGGACAGAGGGAGAGAAAGAAAACACTCGGGTGGGGGAGGGGCAGAGAGGGAGGGAGACACAGAATCCCAAGCAGGCTCCAGGCTCCGAGCTGTCAGCGCAGAGCCCAGTGTGGGGCTCGAACCCATGAACTGTGAGATCATGACCCGAGCCAAAAATCAATAGTCACGCTTCACCGACTGAGCCACCCAGGCGCCCCTGAGAGAGTTCCTTTAAATGTTAGTAATTCTGTCTTAGGACTTGACTGCCAGAAGTGAGCATGAGTGGAAAATGGAAGGTGTGCTCCCTTTTGAATGGGGGGCAGTACCAATGGAAAATATCTTCAAGGATGAAGAGTGGGACTGATGGTAGCAATAAGGGGTGAGGCAGACTCTGGGCAGCAATCACTACACTTCACAGGAAGTTAAAGTTAATTTAACCTCTATCTTCCTCGAGGCCCAGCACAGCTCTCAGGAGCACACAGCTCGGGCCGTCTTACATGCCTCCTAGCTTGCCTGGTACTGGAGTCACGGAGCCTCTCCTGGGCCACCAACTGCACCCTACACAACAAGCCTGTCGTCCCTGAGGAGATTTGGGAGCAAAACCCCAAGGCAACATAAGCGACAACCACGTAATATTCATGCGTGAGGCCCCATTTCTTCCCGGGTCCTTGAAATTCCCGGCTCCCCCGTGACTTGTCTAGCGTGAACGTCACACTGCAGTGCCACCCTCACTGGAGCTTTCTGGGGTCGTTGTGGTTTTACTACGGATTTGAGTCATGGAAAAAAAAAAAAAGATTTAGAAGAGACAACCCGGAAAAACAAAATACTCCAGAATGACATCACTTCAATTTGCAGCTTTTAAACTGTCATGGAAATGAATGAAATATGGCCAGCAAAAGAGAAAGAAGAGAAAGAAAGAAAGAAAGAAAGAAAGAAGAAGGAGAAATGAAAGAAAGAAAGAGAAAGGAAAGAAAGAAAGAGAAAGAGAAAAAGAGAAAGGAAAGGAAAGGAAAGAAAGAAAGAAGAAAGAAAAAGGAAAGAAAGAGAAAGGAAAAGAGAAAGAGAAAAAGACAAAGGAAAGGAAAGAAAGAAAGAAAGAGGAAAGAAAGAGAAAGGAAAGAAAGAAAAAGGAAAGAAAGAAAGAACAAAAGAAAAAGAGAAAAGGAGAAAGGAAAGAAAGAAAGAAAAAGGAAAGAAAGAAAGAAAGAGGAAAGAAGGAGAAAGGAAAGAAAGAAAAAGGAAAGAAAGAGAAGGAAAGAAAGAAAGAGAAAAGGGAAAAGAGAAAGGAAAGGAAAGAAAGAAAGAAAGAGAAAGGAAAGAAAGAAAAAGGAAAGAAGGAGAAAGGAAAGAAAGAAAGAGAAAGGAAAGAAAGAAAGGAAAGAAAGAAAAAGGAAAGAAAGAAAGAAAAAGAAAAAGAGAAAGGAAAGGAAAGAGAAAGAAAGAAAGAAAGAAAGAAAGAAAAGAAAGGAAGGAGTGCCATTCAGTTGATGAATTAGATGATTGTTCTTCCCCACACTGGTATGTTGGCGAGATCAGAGTAAGTTCTTAATGAGTAATTTTAAGTATGCTTGAAGTGAATATACCCAACGAAAAACACTTGAAAATATATTATCTTCAGAAGAAGCAAATGTGTCTGAGTAGTTTCTACACAAATCAACCGCAAGTTAACAACTTGCCTCAGGTTCCTGCTCTCTCTCTCTCTCTCTCTCTCACACACACACACACACACACACACGTGCACACACACACACACACACACTCTAGAGTGCCTGTATTACTCAGGGCCCCTCAGGTTTCAAAGGTCAGGCACACATCAGGTTCCTCAGATTATGAGGATTTACCAAAGGCTGCAAGTTTAAAAAGGGAACAAGATATCAACAATTAAACTTAATTAAACCTAAGATCCCTTTCTACAGAAACTGGCTTCCTCAGAGACCAAGGTTAGAAGTCTTTGACCCTTACCCTCACCCGTCATTTCCAATCCCATGTTCCTATCAAATTTCCTCGGATTGCAATGATTTCTTAACCCATATCCCTGGCTCCAGTCTTTCTACGTTCTGATCATGTGTGAAGCCACTAGATTAATATTTCTCAAGTACTACCTTAGTTATTAATGCAAAAATTTCTGAGTGCCTGTTATGTGTGGTATTTAAACTTGATACTAAAGAGACAATAGGATCAAGACAAACATTCTGCATTTCAGGAGCTCCCTGTGCAGTGGGTAAAGAGAAATGCGCCAACAACAATTACAATAAAATGTATTATAAATAGAGGTAATAATAGAGACTACGAAACGTTTGAATCTATGCCAGGGGGCTTAAGCACTTTATTTAAACTTTTCAAGAAGCCTATGAAGTAAGTACCGTTACCAGACTAAAATAAAACATTATTTTATTATCTTAATAGAAAATATATTATTATACACACCAGGTAACTGAATCTCAAAGGGCTTTGGTAATATAGCAAGCATGTGGAAAAACCAGAATGTGAACCTAAGTCGCTTTAATGATGAACAGTAACTGTGACACTTTCCAGCTTGTCACTCATAAAGTGCTCCTGTCTTCATGGAAGGCTCCCGAGACTATAACCATCAGTAGTCCAAGGATGAAAGCGGGGACCCCAAGCCCCTCCTTCAGATCACATGCCCCTGGAATGCTGTTTCCATCACTGACTTTGGAATTCTGGAGCATTTCCCAGACATTACTTGGCTCAGGTGGGGCAGGCTCCGTTTTCCTTCCTTGGAGACCCTGCCTTCTGTGTCCACACGTCTGTGAGAAGAGGAAACCTTTCACACTCATGCTTTGGGACGTGTGTCCTGTCTTTGTAAACCTGGAGTCCATACTGCTTATCCATTTACATTAATTGTGGAGCTCATGATGGAATCTGAAAGAATGGGGACTTAGCTTCTATTTGTTTGTATGATGTGCACCGGGATTGTGAACATTTCAACACCCTACGAATGATGCACCAAAGAAAGAATGTGTAGCACTGATCCTCAGGAAAAAGGAAGTTCAGTACTCTGCTGTGTACGTGTGTGTGCATGTGTGTGTGTGTGTGTGTGTGTGTGTGTGTGTGTTTATGGAGTTAAAGAGGCCAAAAAAGAAAAAATTCCATTAGGTTTCTGACAAATAAGTGAATCAATGCAGACCACCACCTCCAATAAGTATATTGGAATGCTAGATAAATACAATAAATAACAATAAAACTTAAAACCTGAGCTGAATAAAGAAATCTCTAGATGACAGAAACAGGGAATTAGGAGGCAGAATTGTGAACTAGATCTGATACAGAGGTAGGCTGACAGTGGTAGAGTTGGGGGGGAAGATATCGGGGTAAAATTCAGTGATTCTAGGGACAAAATGGTGGGGCTGGGATGGGGTATCAGCCTGGGTATGTTAATCTCAACATTAGCAAGTTTTCTGACATTTTGTAAATTCTATTAATGATAGCTGCTTCGGCAGCAAATGGTAAGCATTTGTTACTTCCTTCCCAGTGACCTTACTCTGTATTTATTTCTCTTGCCTTTTATCACTGCCTGGGCTTTCTAGAACAATTTTGAATAGAAAAGGTGATGTAACTGTTCTTGTTTCTGCTATTAAAGAAATGGTTTAAAATATTTCATTATTGAGAATGATGTTTCAGGTATGTTTTTAACAATATTCTTTATAAGCCTTAAGATTTTGTATGGAGTGATAAATTTTACCTTTTTTTTTCATTTTTGAGACAATCTTATTTATTTTTCTCCTCTTATGGTTACCATGTTAAGATAAATCAATATATTTTTAATACTCAAGTAACGATATATTTCACATTAATGTAATCTAGCTCAACTATTTTATATGTATGTATATAGAATACTATGACCTCCAGATAGAGGAAGATTTCTTTTTTTTTTTTTACATTTATTCATTTTTGAGAGACAGAGTGTGAGCAGGGGAGGGGCAGAGAGAGAGGGAGACACAGAATCTGAACCAGGCTCCAGGCTCTGAACTGTCAGCACAGAGCCCGACACGGGGCTCGAACTCACAAACGGCGAGATCATGACCTGAGCCGAAGTTGGACGTTCAACCGACCGTGCCACCCAGGCTCCCCAGAAGAGGAAAATTTCTTAAGACCAAATAAACCCCTTAAAGCAAGCAATATAAGATTGATAATTTGGCTTCATTAATATTTAATTATTTATTTAAAGATTTTGACTATTAATTTTTTTACGTTTATTTGTTTTTGAGAGAGAAACAGAAGTGAGCGGGAGAGGGGCAGAGAGAGACAGAGACACAGAATCTGAAGCAGGCTCCAGGCTCTGAACTGTCAGCACAGAGCCCGACGCGGGGCTGGAACTCACGAACCATAAGATCGTGACCTGAGCCAAAGTCGGACACTTGACTGAGCCACCCAGGCGCCCCTGGCTTCATTAAAATTAAGAACTTTGTTACTCAAAGGAGAATATAAAGAGTGCTACAAAAAACCACAAGCCACGTATTTAGAAAAGACACCTGTAACACATACAAGTAGAAATATCAGTACCCAACACATTAGGAATTCTTACGCTTAAGAAGAAAAAGGAAAATAATCCAATTTTATTTTTTCTTTTATTTTTTGAGTTTTAAAATTCCAGTTAGTATACAGTGCAATATCTGTTTCAGGTGTACAATATAGTGATTCAACACTTCCATACAGCACCTGGTGCTCATCAAAAGTACCCTCCTTAATCCCCATCACCTGTTTCACCCATCCCCACAGTCACCTCCCTCCGGTAAACAGCAGTTTGTTCTATATAGTCTATCTCTTAGTTTGCCTCTCTTTCTTTCTTTCTGATTTTCTCCTTTCCTCATTTTTATTGTTGTTGTTCCTTAAAATCCCACCTGGTATTTGTCTTTCTCTGACTGAGTTATTTCACTTAGCATAATATTCTCTAGCTCCATCCATGTCATTGCAAATGGCAAGATTCCATTCTTTTTCACCGCTGAGTAATATTCCGTCACATACATGCACCCGTGTTTGTACCAGCATTATTTGCAATAGCCAAATTATGGAAACAGCCCAAGTGTCTACTGCCTGATGAATGGATAAAAAAGATGTAGTGTGTATGTATATATATACACAATGTATACATATACATAATGGAAAACATTCCAATTTTAGATGTGGGCAATTACATAAATAAATGTTTAAAAGAAAAAGAAACCCAAATCCCCAAGAAACATCTAAAAATGATCAATTTCATTAATAATCTGGATAATAGAAAGGAACATGACAGTAAGATAACATTATGTAGCAAGCAGATTGACCAAAAAAGTGTAAAAGTCAAACGACACTACCTAACGGGCAGTATGTTTAAAAATGGAAGTCCCATACATGGCTGCTGAGAGTCTAAGTTAATATAACTGATTTGGAAACTATTTAGCATTCTATAAAGTTGGTTCGATTTGAAACAATTTTGCATTGAATAGTAACTTTGTAGGTGTTTATATCTTTTGCCCATTGTATCTCTTCCATGTGTAATTCCAAAGACCCTCCTTACCTAAGTATTAGACATGACTGAGCAGTTCTCTATTTCTCTATGCCTCTCAATATTTTTCACTAAGAATCTATTAAGGTAATAAACTGCATTAACAGTTTAAAAGGCAAAATTAGTGTCATTATCTATACCAAAAAAAAAAGCACTTGAAAAACCCAATACTAATACACAGTTAGAAATAAAAGAGAGAAAATAAAGAACTTTTAGTCAACTAAGAAATGAAAGGAAGCTTCCTTCATCTGATAAAGGATATTTACCAAAAATTTATAGTACACATCCCATTAAATAGTGAACTACTAGAAGTTATTTATTTAGTTAGATTTTAGGCAGAGACAGAGCATGCGGGAGATGGACGGGGCAGAGGGAGAGAGAGAATCCCAAGCAGACGCCATGCTTAGTGCAAAGACTGACGTGGGGCTCGATCCCATCACCTGACCTGAGCCGAAATCAAGAGTCAGACATTCAACCAACTGAGTCACCCAGACGCCCCTAGAAAAGCCAAACCAGAATGAGAAAGGAACGCTGTCACATTTTGACTCACATTTCCCCCCATCGTCTTAGCTAGTATGAAAAAGAAGGAGAGAAAAAGAAAGAAAAGTAGGGAGGGAGAGAGAGAGAGGAAAGAGGAACGTAGAGATGAATTTTATTTTACTGAAAATAGAATTCACAACGCAAGGTCAGTATGGAAATTCAAAAGTACCATTTTTCCTCTAAAAATATAATAGATAAAATAATCACTTCACAAATGCAACAAAAATGCTTCGGTACATAGGAATAAATATAACAAAGAAGTACTATAAGTGAATAGATAAAAATATTCAATGTTAGATAAGTGTCTGTTGCTTCTAATACAAAAAGATGTCATTTCAATCAATGGCCAAATTCCATCCCCTCTCCCCTTCTGGGATGTGAAGAACTTATTCTAAAATTAATACAAGAGTAAATTAATATGAAGAATAAAGTAATTGGAGAATACTCCAGATATTCTGAAGAAGAATATGGGAGGATTTGCTCTACAGGAAATTAAGGTTTAATGTGATCCAAAATGTTAACAAGACAGTGGTATTGACAATAAACAAAAGACAAAGAATTGAATGAAAAATAGACCCTAATATATGGAAAATTAACCTACGACAGAGTTGGTATTACAAATCAGCAAGAATAGGGGCGCCTGGGTGGCTCAGATGGTTAAGCGTCCAAGTTTGGCTCAGGTCATGATCTCACAGTTCATGGGTTCAAGCCCCACATTGGGCTCTGTGCTGGCAGCTCAGAGCCTGGAGCCTGCTTTGGATTCTGTGTCTCTCTTTCTCTCTGTTCCCCCACCCCCACTCATGCTCTGTCTCTCTCTGTTTCTCTCTGTCTCTCAAAAATAAATAACCATTAAAAAAATTTTTTTATATCAGCAAGAATATAATGGGTTATTCATAAAATCACGTGGGACAACACGTAATCCTTACTAGAAGAAAATAAACATATCCATGCCTCCCAGGAATATATAAAATTAAGCCCAAGTATATAAAAGACCTAAGTTTGGAAAGCAAATGTTTAAATAATTGGAAAAACAATATTAGAAAACAATATAGGAAAGGTTTCTGGGTGGCTCAGTCGGTTAAGCATCCGACTCTTGATTTTGGCTCAGGTCATGATCTCACAGTCATGAGATCGAGCTCTTCAACAGGCTACTCGCTGATCGTGGAGCCTGTTTGGGATTCTCTCTCTCCCTCTGTCTCTGACCCTCAATCGCACTCTCTCTGTGTCTCAAAATAGATAAATAAACATTTTTTTAAAAAAATAAGAAAACAATGCTATTGTCAAGCTGAGGTGGTAAAAAATAAATAAATAAATAAATAATAAAAATAAAAAAAATAAGAAAACAATATAGGGAATATAGCCATGACCTCAGTGTAGGAAGGGATTCTTAAACCCACACATACACACACACATGCTGGTAAATTTAATGCAATAAAAATTTAAATCTCTACATACCAAACGACACCATAACAAAATTTCAGGATTAGAGATAATACCTGCAATGAAGGTAACCAACTGTGGCATTCTGATGACCCCAGAATGTGCTCCAATTCCCTAGGTCCCGGGACATGATTGCCCTGCCAGGGACTACATTTTCTAGTCTGTCTTGCAGCATAGAGGGTCATATAAATCGTCTTCGTCGGTGCCGTGCAAGAGAGAAGTGAAATATGTAACAACTTCAAGGCTGAAATGGTTTTGAGGTGGCTCTGCCTTCTCTATATTCTCTTTCCGCATTCCCTGTGAGTGGCGGGGAGCTCTAGGAGGAAAGAATCACAGGATGGAAAGCACAGGACAGGGGTCCTTGGCTGGATGGAGCAGAAGGTTGCCTCCCACCCGGCTCTTAAAGGGCACCAATTCCTGAAACGCAGATTTGTAAGCAGGTGGATTTTCTAGGCAGGGCATCTGGAACAGCCCTCATGGGGATATGGGGGAAGCCGGACTGGACACAGGGAGAACAAGAGAGAGGCCTCTCCCGATCCCAGAGATCCTAGACATCCTCAGGTTGGGAGACTCTTCAGAATTATCCCCAGTGGAGACACAGGAGGCACAGGCCAGGCCTTGGTACTCTTATATCAGCAGATCTTTGGAAGCAGGATGCTCCTGGGAAGCATCCCTGCTGGTGTGGACCATTCCGGGACAGGGACCCAGCTGGAGCAGGACAGGGACCCAGCTGGAGCTGCCAGCAGGCAACCCAGGCAGCAGCTGGGGATGTGAGCGCCTGGATCCTGAAGGCGTGATCCAGGTGGCACCCCACACCGTGCTGTTTCTTGTTTAATGCCGTGAGTAACTGCAAAGTAGTCGAAGCCCTGCATCATGACTTGCCTATTTGGCATTGCCATCCACGAGGAACCCCGAGAACCATTCCTGCTGTGCGTTCATGGGAATGAGAACTCACCCCATTAGCAGAATGACCCCACCTTAACATAGTATGTCACAGTTTGCAAAGACTCTCTAATTTCCATTATTTCATTGGAGACCCAAAACAAGCCCCTGAGGGACTCTAGTTTCATAGGATAGGACACCGAGACTGAAGACCATAAGTGCCCGAGCCGCAGAAGGTTTTTGGCATAATTCCCCAGCCAGTTCTCCGTTCATTTGGCCCCAGTCACCTGGTGTTTTCCAGCTTTGTGTCCAGAATACCAGGGTGCTAATAGAACCTCGACTTCCCTCCATCTCCACTTTCTGACAACCTCTGAAGCTTCCCTACAAAGTACAAGCCCAGAACATCCAATGACTTTACATGTTGAAAAAAACCCACCAAAACTGTGCATCACTGCATAAATGTCTGCTTTATAAGTCACCCTTAATAAGGGAGCCTATTAAATTATGCATTTTAGCACAAAATAAACCGATTAGTGTTGACAACCACTACATCTTACTTACCCACACGTTGTACTGAAAACGGATGAAATGTCATAGATATGAATGAACATGTCTGAGGAAAGTTTTTATGCTTAGTATCTCAAGATAAAGTGTAACAGGTCACTTTAAGGTAATACAGTGGGTTGATGGGGAAAAACTATAGGGAAAAACACCCCGTCTTTGGTCGTTATTATTTTCTTCTTCCCATGCACATTTTTCTTACAATATGAAGACTCTGCGTTGAATTGGCACTAGGAACTTTCCAGAAAAAAAAAATGGAATCACAAGCAAGCCAATATGTAAGGTATTTTGTAGGTAGACACAGTATCTCTTGGGCCTTCATTCTGGAAAGATGAATTCTTTGTAACATCGAGCCTATTTCTTTACCTTAGTAGCAGGAACACTAGTCAAGTAATAATTTCCTAGGAGGAAATGCTGAGACATAGCTCTGTTTTCCGAGGTAGGTTACGGGGTATGGCTGTTCTGCGGCAATATTTATCCTTGGCAAAATTCAAGAAAGATAGTTTGATTCTAGCAGTTGTATGTTCTACCTTGAAAAGTCCTCACTTTGGACATTTGGGGGGCATTCAGAAAGAAGGCATGTAATTCATATTGGAAGAGGCCACGTGATTCTATGGGAAAGGTCACGATGGGTGAGAAGTCTGTGAGGAGGGGCCCCAAGAGGCACCATCTGGGTCAGGACAGTTTCTTACATGGGTTTCCAGCTGCCAACATCTGCAGTCCTGAATGCACCTGAAGGCCAGAAAGGGGATTTCCAGGCTTTACTAGGGCTGGAAAGACGAGGATATTGTGAGCCAAAGTCAGGAGAAAGAGGCCTAGAGGCAAGGTCTTGTGGAAGTAGTCTATGACCCGGATGCTTGACCTTTTCTGAGGACATCAGGGATTATTGACAAAGAACCCTCACTGTAAGAACCAACAAATTTTGAGCCTCAGTCAAAAATTAGAAAGAAAGGGTTTGGGGCCTGGGTGGCTCAGTCGGGTGAGCGTCCAACTTTGGCTAGGTCATGATCTCAAGGTGCGTGAGTCAGCCCCACAATGGACTGTGTGCTAACAGCTCAGATCCTGGAGCCTCCCTCAGATTCTGTGTTTCCCTCTGTCTCTCTGCCCCTCCTCCACTTGCTCTGGTGTCTCTCTCTCAAAAATAAACCTTAATTTTTTTTTAATGAAAAAAATTAGAAAGAAAGAGGTGCCTGGGTGGCTCAGTTGGTTTTGCCTCTGACTCTTGATTTTGGCTCAGGTCATGATCTCACGGTTTGTGAGTTTGAGTCCCACATCAGGCTCCATGCTGATGAGAGAGAGCCTGCTTGGGATTCTCATTCTCCCTCTCTCTCTCTCTCTCTCTGCCCCTCCCCTGCTTGTGCACTCTCTCTTTCAATAAATAAAGAAACAAACAAACAAACTTTTAAAAAATTAGAAAGCAAAACTTTAAAACCAGAGCCTGGAAGATGTGGGAGGATGTGTGGAGAGTGGATTCTACTATTCAGTAGGCTATGGAGTGGGGACAGAAAGTGCGGGGGGTGGAGGGAGGAAAAGCACTGTGTGAGAAAGAAAGTGTGGTTCTCTGCAGGACAGGAGGAATAGAGGCCAAGTCCCTGGGGATTACTCATGGAAGAAAGGAAGACTGAGCTGGTCTGGCTCTTGGCTCTGAGCCAAAGGAAATCCCACATGTGGATCGGTAACTCCCGAACCTCTGTCTCGGCCTCGTATGTCACCCCCTTCTCACCTCCCGTCTCCTCCAGGTTTATGTCCCACGTGTCTGCTAGACCTATTTCCATGTATGACTCACCACAACCTCCAACACGGTGTCTGTAAAACAGACCGTCTCCTCCTGACTTACGATGATGGCGTCACCATTTTCTTCCCTCTTGCCGCGTTCACCATTTCTCATCTGTATCGCCTCCTCTCTTCTCACCTGGATTGCTGAAATAGCCCATGCTGATACTGTTTCACTGCACTCTTAGGTAATGTCCCTCCTCATGAAACTTCGAGTGAGTCTCCATTGTCAACCTAACAGTTTGTACAGGTTTATGGCGACCTCTAATCCTTCCCATTGGCATCTTTATCTGCACATACTGTTCTGGCCACACGAGACCGTGCCTCCTCCTTAAAGGACCGACCGCCTGTCCAGTCCTGCTTAGTGCACGTTCTTCTATTGCTTCCTCTTTTCTGGAAGGTCATTCCATCTCGGCCTGTCCACATGTAACCTCTCTCCGGGGAACCTCAAATAGTTTATTTGCTGGGGAGTCTCTCCCCAGGCCTCTCCTTCTAACCCTCGTGGAACTTAAAAAAAAAAATTAAACTGACAACGTATTTATTTATTTTTAATTTTTTTGATGTTTATTTATTTTTGAGAGAGAGACAGAATGTGAGCAGGGGAGGGGCAGAGAGAGAGGGAGACACAGAATCGAAAGCAGGCTCCAGACTCTGAGCTGTCAGCACAGAGCCTGATGCAGGGCTCGAACTCACGAACCATGAGATCATGACCTGAGCCAAAGTTGTATGCTTAACCAATGGAACCGCCCAAGTGCCCCTAAACTGACAATTTATTGATAGCCAAAGCACAACCCCTACCTTACAGGAACAAATATGCATAGATTTGCTATCCAAGGACATTGCTTTCCCAAGACTGTGGTACTGAGAAAGCTGAATTAGAAATCACGATGTGAGGGGCGCCTGAGTGGCTCAGTTGGTTAAACCTCCGACCGGCTCAGGTCACGATCTCACGGTTTGTGAGTTCGAGCCCCGCGTCAGGCTCTGTGCTGACAGCTCAGATCCTGGAGCCTGCTTCGGATTCTGTGTCTCCCTCTCTCTCTGCCTCTCCCCTGCTCTCTCTCTCTCTTTCCCTCTCTCTCAAAAACAAATAAGCATTAAAAGAAAGAGAAATCCTGGTGCTGTTTGTGCAGACAGTTGTGCAGTGCTGATGGCTATTCCTCCCAGGCTAGAGTGCAGCCTAATTTAATACTGCTCCCTTGCAAAAGAAGAATTTCTCTTACAACCAGGGGTCTTTTTCTCCCGACAGTGTCCCTCTGCTCTAAACGGAAGCACAAATCTAGTGCAGAGAATTGGAAGGGGCAAAAATTCTACCACGACAGCCACTCCATCCTTCTCATTTCACACCACCTCTTTCCTTTCTTGTCCCAGTTCCTAACAAAAGCACCTAGACAGACAAATGAAAGGCAACAGATAAATGGCCTGGGGTGGGCAGGTGGGGTGGGGACTCTGCACGAATAACATACAGGCCCCAGCTCAGCTGTTGAAAACAAACAGGTGGACACCACCGAATTCTGTTGTTAATGGCCTCCGTTTCTTTTCTCTCTTTACCATTTAAAGTAGCTGTCGTGCCTTAATACAAGGCGCGCCAAAGCCTCAGTCGAGAGTTCCCAAGCCTGAACGTTGCCCCTAAGTGCTGAGGTCTAGCAGGGTTTAGCTAGCTGCAAACAGTATGAGTTCTGCTGGTTGGAACAAACCTTTCTGAAGGTATTTCCCTTCGGTGGTGTGACATGTGGCCTGGCAATTCGACTGGAATGTTCTAAATGGAATGCCAGCCCGGCTCTAAAAATAGAACCCACCCCCAGGAGTTGTAATTAGCAGTGAATCTCCATGAAGAAACATGCTGTGTGCAGGCCTTCTAAGCATAGGCGTTAGCCTGGTGTTGGAAGGTCTCTGCATGTTTTGGTGATTTATTACTTAAGGGGCTGAGTGTCCCCCTATTCCACGTACTTTTCACCCCCAAAGAATACCGGGCAATATTTGATCAAAGAATTACCATAGGAACCTTCAGTCTTCAATGTCGACAGTAGAAGAACAGTAATATTCCCACCAGCAGCAGAGGGAAACATCTACGGTAACCCTGTCGTCGCTTTTCACATTGATCTAAATACTAAAGAAGCATTTTGCAAACATCCGCGTTTGTCAGAATAATCCGTGGGACCGTTTTAAAATACATACTCCTAGGTTGTGTGCCCAGCTTAATGTTGCTGATCTGCGGGATCCGATTCATTAATATCCCAGGTTGTTCGGACACGGTGCTATTCAGACTTCTCTTAGAGCAAATAGCTCTAAAGCTATGGGAAGCAGTGATATCAATTGTCATCTTTTAATGAAAATAATCAATTGCTACATAAAGTAATGAAATGTACAATAACAGCACAATTAAGGCAAAGTCAGGTGGTAAGGGGAGAAATACTATTTATCTAGACCCTTTTAACATCAGGTAGTAATATTATCATGTGAATATATGCTGCACCTTATAAAGAAGTATACAAATGAATAGTATTTTCTTTAAAATTTTTTAAGTTTATTTATTTATTTTGAGAAAGAGAGAGCGAGCAGGGGAGGGGCAGAGAGAGAGGGACAGAGGGAATCCCAATCCCAATCAGACTCTGTGTTGTCAGCACAGCCCCAGTGAGGGGCTCGAACTCACCGCCGTGAGAGAACATGCCCTGAGCTGAACCCAAGAGTTGGACGCTTAGTGACTGAGTCAGTCACCCAGGAACCCCTCAATGGTATGTTTATAAATAAATAGGCTTTTGCTCTTTACTGGGTGTTTCTAATATAAGGAATTAGATTAGGGGCACCTGGGTGGCTCAGTCAGTTAAGCATCTGACTCCTGAATTTGTTTCAGGTTATGATCCCAGGGTTATGGGATCGGGCCCCATGTCTCTCTCTAAAATTAAAAAAAAATCGATTATTTCCAAGGTTGATGATGTGAAAGGAGAATTGGATATTGTGAAATCCCATAAAAACTTCAAATTTCATATTATGAATTTTAAGAAATGCACCTTTCCGCAACTTTTGTAGACACAAAATTTTATATCTTTTGTTTTTCAAGAGGATGAAAAGGAAAAATTTGGGGGATGCCTTTTACAGACTAGATAGCCTTCATATTGCTTCCTGAATCCTTAGAGAAACGAGGTAAAATGATTATCAATTACTCTTCAATTTTTGAGACCCCACTTTCTTTCAAATAGTCTTTACAGCAAGATAAATGTGAACAGATTTAAAATAGATAAAATAGACAAATGTGAATTCTCTCTGATACCCTACTTGCAAAGATGGGAGAAAAAGAAATCCAGAAGTATTTACTTCATACCAAATAAAGTGGCAAAAATTGAACTCTTGCTAAAGTCTGGCTCTATAATCTATACGCCTCTGCGGTTTTATGGAGGACTGAAACTGGTTTTGTTAGGGGAAAATATTTTATGCACATATGTTCTTCCAGTAGAATGCTTCAGGTAATAGGACTATGAAATAAACAGAAGAGATTATGGGTAAGCACCAGCCTTCACCACATTTCCTTGCTTTTCACTTTCAGAAATATTTAGATTTTAGGTTGTTATTTTTCATGCTTTCTCTCGGCCTAAAGGCGATTTTTTTTTTTTTCTGGAAAATATTATTGAGAGCAATGCATGAATGAAAAATAGTTTTTTTTTCCATTTTAATCACAGTGTTTTGGCTATTTTTGTATTTGAGTCACTGAAAGGGCCAATTTGAGGAGCTGACATGTTCCTTGTGTCCAGTTTTACTTAGGAAGAGACTGTTGGCACATTTATGATGGAAAAGCTACATACTATGGTTGGTAAACAATTGACAAAAAATGGCTTTTGCATGTGAACAACACGCAGTCTTGGGTTGTAGAATGATTGACTTGTATATTACTGTGGTTTCTCTAGTGTTTCTGTGTAGAACTGGAAGCTTCCTTGCAGGATAATTGAGTTTCCTTTACTTGTTTTTCCTTGATTATGTTTACATTTTTTAATTAAAATTTTTTTAATGTTTATCTCTGAGAGAGAGACAGAGTGCGAGCAGGGGAGGGACAGAGAGAGACGGAGATACAGAATCTGAAGCAGGCTCCAGGCTCTGAGCTCTCAGCACAGAGCCCGATGCGGGGCTCCAATCCACAAAGGGTGAGATCATGACCTGAGCCTAAGTCAGATGCCCAACCAACCAAGCCACCCAGGTGCCCCTGTTTACAGTTTGATTAAAAATATATAAAACTCTTTGCAATCATTGATTGTGATTTTATTTGTTTTTAATTTTTTTAAACATTTATTCATTTTTGAGAGAGCAGAGCAGAAGAGGGGCAGAGAGAGAGGGAGACACAGAATCCGAAGCAGGCTCCAGGCTCTGAGCTGTCAGCACAGAGCCCGATGCGGGGCTCGAACTCACAACTGCAAGATCATGATGTGAGCTGAGGTCGGATGCTCAACTGACTGAGCCACCCAGGCGCCACAGTTGATTATCATTTTAAACAATCACCTAAGAACAGTTTTCCATTCTATTTCTGCTCTTCACTGCGGTCTTTTCTCTTCCAGTACTCCACTTCATTAATACTTTTTAAAAAAACTATTAAATGTCTTTTGTGAAATGATTTGATTGTAGTATTAATTACCATATTGAAAAATTGAAAATGACTTAAAAGTCCAAACATAGAAGAAAGATTTAATAGTCCCTTGAAATACTCAGAAAAACTTGAGATGTGTTAAGATTACTTAGTGCTACAGGAAAAAAAAAAAACTTGTGTTATTAAATGGAACAGCAAGAAACACAATTATCTCAATTTTTATTCTGAAATATATCAAATATACAGAAAACAACGTATAAAATATATTGAACAATATGATCAAATCTAAACGTCATGCTCTATTTTTGTACGATTTTCCAAACACAAAAACAAGATTTCAAATACCATTGAAGGTGCACCTGGGTGGCTCAGTCGGTTGAGCATCTGACTTCGGCTCAGGTCGTGATCTCACGGTTCGTGGGTTCGAGCCCCGGGTCAGGCTCTGTGCTCACAGCTCAGAGCCTGGAGCCTGCTTTGGATTCTGCGTTTCCATCTCTCTCTGTCCCTCCCCTGCTTGCACTCTGTCTCTGTCTCTCAAAAATAAACATTAAAAAAATTTAAGAAACCGAAAACAAATCCGGTTGAGGCCTTCAGTATCGTCTTTTTAAATCCATGTTCTTCCCTGAATCCTCAGAGTTAACCATTAATAGGAGTTCTGTGTTTATCATTCACACCCACAGTTTTGTAAGTATGATGCATATTTTTATATACTAATCATTGTATAGGACTTTGGTCTAGCATTTTAAACTTTATGTACATTTGATAAATGTGCCTACTCTGCAACTTGCTCCCCGCCCCCAACCTTGTATATATTAGATTTACCCATGCAGTATTTGCAAATTTGATTTATTCAAATAAAACGAAAACATGATTAAATACAGGCATTATGAAATAAGCCGTTGTCAACATTAGCACACTGGTCTTTCGTGGATGCATGTTCTCATTTCTCTTGAGTAAATTCCCAGGAATACAACAGGTGGGTTGTATGATAAGTGTATGTCTAACTTATCAGAAGCTGTCAAATTCTTTTCAGAGCGGCTGTACCACTTTGCATTCCCACCGGCGAGGCATGGGGTTACCATCTGTTCTTCATCATGTCAACACTTGGCATCATCGCCTTTTTTTTTTTTTAAGTTTTAGCCACTTTAGGAAGTGCAGTTACAGAAGTATAGATCACTGTGGTTTTAATATGTATTTCTGTACTAACTGATGACGCTAAGCATCTTTTCATGGATTTATTTTCCACTCGTATATGTTTTCTCCTGAAGTGTCTTTTCAAATTTGTCTATTTTTTCATGGCGTTGTCTTATTAAATGATAAAGCATCCTCGATATATTCTGGATACTAGTCGTCGATAAAAATGTGTTTTGCAAATACCTCACTGTTTTCCAATTATTAATGAAGGCTGATGCTAATAAATATTTTTCTTTAATTCTTTGAAATTATGTTCTTATGCCATATGTTTTTCTCCTTTAATCTACTACTGCGGCTGATTATCTTAAAAAATTTCCAAATTTTTGAACTGTCCTTAATAAATTTATCCTAGGATAGACATGAATTGGTCATACTTTTAAAAATATTCTGTTAAATGTATTCACTAATATGTTTTCTCAAGTTTTTGCAAGTGTATTTTAAAATTTTTTTTTATGTTTATTTATTTTTGAGAGGGCGGGGAGGAGCAGAGACAGAGAGGGAGACACAGAATCCGAAGCAGGCTCCAGGCTCTGAGCTGTCAGCACAGAGCCTGACATAGGGCTTGAAATCCTGAACTGTGAGATCATGACCTGAGCTGGAGTTGGATGCTCAAACCGACTGAACCACCCAGGAACCCAGCAAGTATATTTATAGATGATGTCAATCTGTGATTATATTTTCTCACATGTCCTTGTGCACTCGTTGTGTCAATGCCATTCTTGCCAGGTGATAAGAATTGGTTGATTCTTCTTCATGTTAATTTTCTGAAATGGATTGTATAGTTACCTCTCACATAATCAAATATGTCAGGTTGTAAGTCAGTTCCTTTTATCATTATTATTACTTTTTTAGCCCTGAAGATACCTCTCTAAAAGTGCTAATTCCTTTTTCCAATCTGGATTGGAGGTACCTTAGTCTTGTGCACTGTTTTTCTTCAACATTGTCATGGGAATTCTTTTTCTTTTCTGTATACCTCTCTCTCTCTCTCTCTCTCTCTCTCTCCTTTTCTCTCTCTCTCCCTTTCTCAGCAATCTTCCCTTCTCCCTCTCCCTCTCCCCCCACTCTCTCTCTCCCTTCTTCCTCATTTTGGTGGAATATACCTTCCAAAACCTGAGAAAGGATCCACAGGGAATACATTGTTTTGAGAACTGGAATGTCTGAAATATTCCAATCTATACTTACACTTGATTTATGATTTGACTGGAAATAGAATTCTGAGTTCTAAATCATGTCTTATTCATTTTGCAGGTAACTTTCCATTCTCTTCTACCTTCTAGGGTAGTTGTTGAGAAACTTGATGCCACTCTGGTCCCTTTGGAATGTGACCTGCTCCCCACCCTCTCTCTCCTCCTCATCCCTACAAATCCCTCAAATGTCACCGTGATCATTTTAATGTATCTGTCAATTTGTTATACATAACGTAATACCTCATTATTCATCAAAATCCTGGCGAAATTTCCACTGAAAGGCCAGGAGCCGCCTTCTGGATTCTTCTTGACGTGGGGAAGCAAGAGAATCTGTGAACACTAACGTTCTCCCCAAGTGGAGAAATCCACCAGACATAGGACACTAGTTAAATTAGACCCATTTGTCAAATAGATTGAATTCTGTTCACATTTACTCCATTTATCAAATAAGACAACTCTTCTCACTTAGGTGTGATTTTGTTCCCCGCTTTCATTTACTTCATGCCTTAGAGAAAAGTAGATGATTTGGGGTGAATGCCAGGAAAAGAAAGTGCTCGGCACAGATTCCTAAAATAGAGAATTTATATTTAAGCCAAAAAAAATAAGATGGAAAATTAGAAACTGTTGCAGTCAAAACTGATATGACCTTAAAAGAATATATTTTAGTTTTGAGTTGTAAATTACAAACATGTTCTTAAAGTAAAATTTAAAATTATGTTGAAGTGAAATTGATCCTAGTGTACATAATGTGTTCTAGCAATTAATTTTATCTATTTGTTTATTTTTAAGTTTATTTGAAGAAAGAGAGAGAGAGAGAGAGAGAGAGAGCACAGGCTGAGAGAGAGGGAGAGAGAGAGAGAATCCCAAGCAGGCTCCATACCATTAGCACAGATAGCACAGAGCCTGAAGCAGAGATTGAATGAACAAACTGTGAGATCGTAACCTGAGCTGAAACCAAGAGTCAGATGCTTAATGGACTGAGCCACCCAAGTGCCCCTAGAAATTAATTTTAAATAGGATGGGGCACCTGGGTGGCTCAGTCGGTTAAGCGACTGACTTCGGCTGAGGTCACGATCTCATGGTTTGTGGGTTCAAGCCCTGCGTCGGGCTCTATGCTGACAGCTCAGAACCTGGAGCCTGCTTCAGATTCTGTCTCTGTCTCTCTATGCCCTTCCCCTGATTGCACTCTCTCTCTCTCAAAAATGAATAAGCATTAAAGATTTTTAAAACTATAAATAGGATAAAGGTGTCATCAGGTGAAGAAATGAATCTGCTAACCATTTTTAGGCAGAGATAATTACAAATCACAACGCCCCAACAAGCAAATGACAGAGTCACATACCCCGAAGTTCCTACACTTGTCTCCCCCCTCACACACCTCACGCCCATGCTCCTCCCTTCTCACCCTGCACTGCATGTTCAAGAACACCGGCCCGTTTGGACTCTGGCTTCCAGGCTCTCCGGGTTCTGGTTGGTTATGTCTGAAGAGATGCCCCGGCAGGAGTTGAGACAGCAGAAGGGGAGAGGGGAGTTGACTATTCCTCACCCACACCGTGGTGGTGTCACTGTCACTCACTCCCCACCTGAAGGTGGTGGCATTCCTCTGCAGTGGGGGCCCCTGGCTCCTCTCACAGGGCTGCAACTCGCCCTGGCTTCCAGTAACAGGATTCCTATCTCTTGCTCCCTCTGGACAGGGGAACTTAATGGCTTCTTGCCCTTGTCAGACCTCAGTGTTGTTTCACTCCATTCACACTTTAAAAGGCCTCTTGTTAAATTCTATTCGCGTAAAGCCTTTTGAGGATGCTAACTCTTCCTCCCGGCACCCTCACTGGTATAGCCCACCTGCTAGCCTCCCCTCAGTCAGGTCTGGAACATACCCTTTAGCCACTTGTAAAGATACCTCAAAGCCTCTAAGCTTTAAGTAAACCATGTCTTCTCATTTATCTAGATATCCGTCTTACGATTGTCATTTAAAACTCCCCTCCAACTTGACCTTCCCTGGAGACCCTTGCCTGGCCACCCTGTGTGTGGCTTAGATGTACCGGAGCGTATGCATTTTTTTCGCCTTGTTCTTACCGTTTTCAATTGCCCAGAATACCTTGAATGAACTTTTCTCCTCTCCCCACTCCCAACCCTTGCATTGGACTGAAATCTTCAAAGCTGAGGCCGCGTGTTGATCTTCTCTGACCCACAGGCACTTAAAAAAGAGTCTGTTGGCTCAGATCAGTTAACGGAGAGAGAACTGTAAGCATCACAGCCAATTGGTAGGTTATTGCAGTAGGCTGAACATAGGGGGAAAAAGATGTTAGTGAATAAAAATAAAGACGGTGGAGAAGATAAGAAGGGGTGCCCACCGCCAAGAAGTTAGGGGGTGCGGAGAGAAAATGGCTTAGGGGGAAGAGGAATTAAGGTGCAGGGGTGAACAGAAACCTGGGGGAGAGTGAACTGGGATACAAATAGGCACATCTTTTTCTCTTAGGGGTTGAAGCCAATAGACTGGCTGAGATTTCAGAAGGAAGTGGCTTCGTGTGAGCTGTGTGAGAGCAAGGGCTGCGGGAGAGGAGCCAACAAAGCAGAACCAGTGAAAGGAAGAGAGGCAAGTGGGGGGGGGGGGGCACCATCCCTGAGTGCCTCGGAAAAAATGGGTGGAGAGTCCCCAGAAACAGGAGGTCATGGACGAAAGCATCAGGATCCGGCAGAGGGAAAGAAGAAGTCTGCAAGGTTAATACGATGAACCCACTGGGTGTCTTGGAGGTAGCAGTCAGACTTGGGGGGCAGGGGCGAGAAAGGATTGGGGTAAAATGGCAGGAAGGGGTTACTTAGGAAGGCTGAGGGGATGGCAATGCGAGCAGAAGGTACCTTTTCAAAAAGGCTAGGAAACAGAAAGCCCACGGAGATTTCTTGGAATTTCTTTCGCAGAGCATCCAGGAGGAATCATTTTCAATCTCAGTGCTTTTTGATTTGCCATTCGTCTTAGCGTATTGGTCCCCACTGTCCTTTGGTGGCCACGTCGCGAGAGGATCATTGGCAGCAACGCATTCCAGAGCGCATGTTTGTGTGACATTTCACTCGTTTCCTACTTCACTCCTGCGTCATTAGACTTTGCTTCGCTACGTTGTCTTCATCATTCGGCAGAAGGCTTCAGGGTCTCCGTCTTTTGATCTCCTTCGTGCAATGACCTGTCTACTCCGTGCAGAAATTCTCACACCCCTTGGCAGTTTCCGGCCACCTTTTCCAGGGAGGGGATTTTCGCAAAGCCCCTGAAGGCAAGTCGGTATTTGAGGGTCCACTCAAGTTGCAGCTCTGGGAATTAGGTTTTCCTATTTGAAACTCGAAATACCCACCAAAGGAAGCGTTACTAATGGGAAGAGAAACAGCCCTATTTCCTTGATGCAAAACAAGAAGCCTTCTTCCTAAGAAGGCTTTTTTTGCTAAGTCAAGATCCCCAGGATTTTCATTAGGATAGCTATAAGCTGTTGTAGCTTGGGAGTCCAAAGCTCCCGAGGTTGCTTTGCGGGACTCAGTAATCGTGTCTTAACTCCCTGCAGGAAACGCTAGAAAAGGTGGCCACGGATGCTGATGTGGTGCTTCCTCAGAAAACAGAAAGGCAAGAGCAAGTTGATGAGACACAGGATAAAATAAATTCCGTGACTAGACGCATGTGACAGACACAGCCCCACAGGCGGAAAACGTGGCGCGAGTGTTATTTTAGTTTGGAAAAGGGAAGAAAATGGGATTCTAAAATTAAAAAAAGAAGAAGAAGAAGAAGAAGCTGGGAGGTAATAATCCCTGCTGAAATGGAAGATCTTGGCATCTTGCAAATGTGTGTGGAAAGAAAGGACACAGAAGAAGAAAAGATCTGGAGGTGTGGGTGGGTGTGTGGATTTTTCCCCTTTTCTCGTCTTTGCCTTTAAAGATTCCCTTCTTAGTTAGAAGTGCAGAATCATCTGTATTCTTGCTGTGGAGATAACGATCTGTATTGCACTTCAGCTTCTGCGATCCGGAGGACACAAACCACAGAGATTCTATTATCATAGTCCCCGATTCAGTGATAGAGACGAAATGAAGGGCACGTCTTGTATGGTTAACAGAATAGAGCAGGTTCCTAAATCTTAGTAGACATCGTATTACATTTTCGAGCGCCGAGACATTAAGTTTTAAAGTACAGTACTTGGATATTTGGGTGTAGGTATATAAGTGGTTGTGGCCACTTTCTATCCCTCAAAACCTTACAAGGGGTGGGAAAGCCTGAAGAGATGAGTTCTCCTTAGAATTTGCAAAACAGGAAGCTGGATTCTTGCTCCCTAGCGAGGTTGGAGCGGGGGTGTGGAGGGGGGTGTGGAGGAGGAGAGAATGAGAGCATGAACCGGCCTATTGTGAAGAAGTATTTTCCGTCGCACCTTTATCTGATTTCTTCTTTACTTTTTAAAAGCATTTCCACCTGACATTATGCACTTGCATTTTCTGATTCTGAATATTTGAACTTTGCGTGCATTCGCTGCTCAACAGAGAAGAGACCTAACACCTGACAGGAAAGATTTTTCTGCAGAATCTTGCGCTGTGTTTCTTCTCAGAGCCCGAAACTCACAGACATCGTCTCTCCTTAAACAGTAAAAGGTATGCTCCTTGCTGCTGGGAAGTTTACAACACAACTGTTTAAAGAGGGTTAATTCAAATGATGATATAAAGCCCCCTGATTAAATAAATTCATCAGGACTCCCAGAAATGATAGAAATTCATACTCGGTCAGATTTGTCTGCCGTAAAGTATATACATTGATGTGTAATGTCCTTTTCTTTCCACATAATTCTTTACCACAAGCACTTTGACAGAGACCTCTGAAGCAAACCCTTACACTAAGGTAGAATCCTAGATGAAGAGTGGATTTGCTGTTGGTGGGGGGAGTGCGAGGGGGCGACCTGCAGACTCACTGTGCTCAGCTTCTACCTTCAAGTACACGTCTCCCAGAGGCTATAAGGAGGGAGCTGAGCTATCCCTGTGCCCTCCAGGACTGAAGGTTGCACCCCTTCCCTCCATTTCAAGAAAAGCAGCTCTGCCCAGGTATTCTTGACATCTACCGATTGAGGCAGAGATCATTGTTTTTGTTTCCAGTTTCCATTTCTACCCCCCACCCCCAATTTTCCTCTGGGGAACCATCCTACTATGCATCTCAGTCCATGTGGAATTACTGATATCAGCCCGAGCTACAGAGATGTGCATGTAACTCAAGCCTGACTGATTGGACTACTCCATTCTCCCAGCCAGAGTAGTGAAGTTCAGACATGGGCCAGGGTCCCAATCAGAACCAATGTGATGGAATCTTTGGACACTTGCAGGGCCTGTTGAAAGATCTGTTATCTTTTTCCACTCGCCTTGAAGTTCTGGGAATGCAAGCCTAGAGCTGTTGGCAGCCACTTTGTCATCACGAGGGGTGACTGACTGAGCATGGCATCAACACATGGGACTCTAGTGGCATAATACATGCTTATGAGGAACTGAAACAATTTTCAGAATAAAGTAGTAATCTGGTGTGCTAACGCAGGTCTGACAGTCTGGTTCTTGGCTTCTCATTTTCTCTGCTCCTGCTGCACTTCTGAGAGTTTGTTCCCTTTTCCATGTCTTATGGCTTCTGCTCACTCATGGCTTTTAATAACTACTTTCTCTTTATACGTATATTGGCTTCTGTGGTTCTCTATTACTTGGGTTCCTATTGTGTGTTTTTCCTCTTCAACATAGTCAAGTAAGAAGGTCTAGTTGGGTTAGTTATTCACTGACCCATATCGAGTGTTCCTGTTAGAAAAATATAAACTACTTTCCTATTCTCACACACACACACACACACACTCACACACACGGCAGGGGAGGAAAAACTTCTATCCTCTGAGGTTCTGTGGCTGGGCTTGAGAATTAAACTAACATAAGACAAATTAGCAGGAGAAATTAGCAGGTTTTATTTAATATTTTTACATGTACGTGGGAGTCTTCAAAAGGAAAGTGAAAAACCCAGGAAATTGTTGGGTCCAAAACTTATATATCTTTTTAAACAAAGAACAACAAATTGTGTGGATGTGACAAGACAAGGAGGCTGGGGCTGCGGCAGTAAATTGTAGGACGGGGACTAGGAAATACATGGGGAAACCAATGGAAGATAAGAGTTGTTTTAGTGGGTGGTTTGTCCAGACCCATCTTGGTGTCAACTCTGAGTCTCTGGTGATAAGAATGTTCTCTTCTGGGTGCAGGGAAGGCACATTTCTCATGGGAAATACCATGACGTGCTTTTAGGTAGAAAAAAGGAGGACAGAGAGCCCTTTTTCCATCTACGATTTCTCAAGTTCCTCCCGCTTAAAACAGTCAACACACAAAAGTGGAGGTTTGGGGGGATAGCATGTTCTAAAGTCCTTCAGTAATCTCATTATAATATACCAGTAGAATCTATACTTTTAAAATTATTTCTTGTGCACCTATTATGTGCTAGGCATTTTTCTATACACATTACCCCATATTCATGTACTTTGTTCTCATAAAAACCCACCAGGGAAGAACTGTTATTATCTTCATTCTATGGTTGAGGAAACTATAAAATTTAAATGATCTGCCCGAGATTATAGAGCTAGCAAGCAGATGAACAGTATTCCGATCTCTAGACTCCTGCGTCATTAATTTTTCCTTTATAATGACCCAGGCTTACTTGGCCACACCACATCGTAGGCTGTTGGCTCCCTTTGTGACCAATCTGTATATGAGGCTTCCTTTGTGTCAGGGCCGAACTCAGGCAGATCACCTCTGCCCAGTGTGACACAGGAGTCAGTAGGTAGGAAAGGACCTCTGTCTTCCTGGGGCTCTTCCCCAGCATTCGGGAGAAAAACATAGAATTTCAAGTGATCGTTTCCTCTTTCAACAGGAGTACATGGCTAAACAATTACATCCTCGCCCAGGGTCGAGGGCACATCACAGCCTCCTCTCCCCCCCTTTCCCCTCCCTACCCCGGCCAGCCCCGTTCACACTCCCCTTTCCTTTTGTATCACATCCATCTTCTTCATGGCACTTATGACAACGCTTACTTATATCTATTTTCCTGTGTGTGTGTCTCTCTAACCTTTATCTCCTCCATTTCCACCAGGGCAGGAAAATGTGATGTTTCATCAACTGCTGAGTCACCAGCTGATTTTGGCTGTGGTAGGCCATTGCATAAATGAACCAAGAGACGAATGGATGAACCCCTTATCTGGGTTTCTCCTTTAGGAAAAGAAAGGTCTAAAACAGAGGTGAAGAGGGCATTGCTCAAGCACTAAAATAAGTCATCTACGAAGACAAAAAAGATGGCCACGGCAGCCAAATCAAGTTGGAGAGTGTCTGGTTAATATTGCGTAAGATAGATGCTGTACAGATAAGGTGACCGTGTGTCCCAGTTTGCTTGGGACAGTCCTGTCTGCCCCTGCTGAACTGGCATCCTGTCTGGTTTAGCCTTTGTCTGGGATAATTTGATTAAATCTCAATCCTTGATGACCTGTCTCCGTGTTCCTGGCTCCTTCCGGGCCCACTGTAACTACTACCTCTCTTCCGAGGGTAACATGCATGTGGGTTGGATTTGCTGACATTAACTGTGCGCTCAGACAAGCCCTGGTCCCCTGACTCTCAGCCTGCAGTGGCTGTGGGAGAAGCACCCCAACTTGCCCCCCATGATGGCCACTTGGTCTGCCAGCCAAATGTGCCATAGACACTGCCATTTGCTTCAACACGTACAAAGTTTCAGCTGCATTTGGGGGAGCCCGAGGAAAATGAGGGAAAACTATAGGTTCGGTGGGTGCAAAATATCTGTGGGAAACAACAAGTCCTCTCATTCTTGAAAGTAGGAATTGTGCGGACACCTTTTTTAGAAACCTCGTTCATTTTTTATTTTTAATCTCCTTTTCCCTTTATATTTTTTGTAGATGTTTGCCGTTCTGTGATTTTCATTTCTAAATGGCCCGTTCAACATTCAGATTCCAGGACTCACTCACAGATGCTGAGATTCAATAGGCCTGAGGTGGGACCCAGGAATCTGCATTTGCCACAAGTTTCCTCCAGGGTCCTGACCCAAGTGGTCTATAGAACACACTTGGAGAAAAGCTTGTGTCTGCACAGGTGCACAGCACATTGCCAATGGCTAGGTGTGGTGGTAGAATTTCAGGTGTGAGGAAGGATCTAGGTACCCGAGGGAGAGGAAAGATGCAAACCAAACTCTAGTCAGCTTCCTGAACCTTCTCCTCGGCTCATTGGTGCAATTCTTTGTAAAATCAAGGTTCGTGAGAATCAGTTCTGTGACACTCTTCCACCCTCCACATTGATCACAGTTGACACAAGATACAGTCCCTCGTTCTCTGCCATCACCCAGGCCCGTCTTCAGCAAAGATCCCGTAAGGCTGGTTCAGCCAGAATGCCCCTTACTCCTCACGTTTCCTTTTAGAAACGTCCCCTCTACTGACGGACACCTGCTCCCAGACTATAAATTCCCACTTGCCCTTGCTGCTTTCGGAGTCACATCTGGTTCTGTACTGAGGTCTCTCTTCCCCTATTGCAACAGTCCCGATAAAACCTGTTTTTGCTGCTTTACCTGATGTCCAGCTCTGGTTGGTCTTCAACAATACTGACATCTCCATTGAGGTAAATATGGGCAACATGGGTATGTTTCATCTCAGCGGTTTGGAAATAAAAAAACTTGAATGTGTATTTAAACACGTAAATATATATTATAGATTTTCTTTTAGAGGGTACATTTTTTTCCCCTCTGAGCATCTGAGAACTTCCCGCTTTAAAAAAAAAAAAAATCAACCCATCTGCTGTATTTGCCATGCACAAAAGAAAACGTTCCAAGTTGGGCTGGATTTCACTGAAGCCATTGTACCGAACTGGTTTTCAGCAATAACAGCTACAAAAATCGACATCGTTCCTTTAAAAAAGACCCATGCGGCATGTTTCTTGTGGCGCCCAGATGGTGCAAAAGGGAAGCAAGACGTACAGTCCCTGGAGCTGGGTGCCACTCAAGCTCTCCACGTGCTCACGCATGTGCAGTCAGCGTGGCCGGCCACACGGAAACCCAACAGGCACACATGGCCAGTGTTTGAGAACTCTGCAACATATTTCTGCCTCAGTCGAAAAAATAAAGCGAACCGACCAGCGGTATTTGCTAAATGTCAGCGTTTGAAAAGAACAACAAAGACAGATTTCAGTGAAATTCGTAACGTTCTGGAAGCAGCAGGAAGATGCCCCAGAAAAAGCCTTTTACTGGAAGGGAGAAACTTAAGGTTTCGGGCCTCTCTCCATTTACTTCACTGGGTGTACGAAAATGTCAAATCTTTGAGGGGAAAAGATGAAGAGTCAAATTATATATTCTGTGCGATTGCCTAATGTTCCAGAATTTTGTCCATAATTAAGAATGACCATACGCCTTGTATATCATTGTCCCACGGGGACAAGTTCAACCCCCTGGGGGACCATTTACAAAAGCAGCGGATCCTAGCACAAAACTTTGGGTTGGGGTCCCCGAGTCCCCCACTGGAAGGGGGTGGAGTGAGGGAAGAAATAATTTATGTGGTAAAGATGGGTCTCGGGGTCTGAATTCCTGGGTTTGTGTTCTTGGCTTCAGTGGCTTCTAGCTGTGCGACCTTAGGCAAGCAACTTAGACTCTGATTCTCTAAAACTCTCTGAAATGGCAGTGAATCATATTTACTTCTTAAGATTGCTGTTAAGATTTAGAAATAGCACTCAGCACATGCTGAATGTTATTATTATGATTCCTCTCCCTGAGACACAAGATGAAAATCAGCAGCATCACACATACTTCATTCACTCAAAACTTTTTGCTTGGCATGTTCTGGAATTTTCTCTTTTGATTTGTGAGGCTTTTAGAATTGTAATCGAAATGCCCACTGCTGACCCCTCTTTTCAACCTTTCCTTTTGAAATCCTTTGTTAAGAGAGTGGATTCAATGAACTTCTCTCTATGGCAGACTTTTTAAGGACCGTTTTGAAACGGAGCTGTCTCAGTGAAAGTTACTGTGGAGCAAAGAAAGGAGTGGGGTGGAGTTGGGTGGGAAGGGGTTTCCAAGGCCGAAGAAAGTTTGCGGACACTCTAGATTAATTTTTTTTTCTGAAGAATCTTCCAGAGATCTTAGCTATATAATAAAGACTTATTTAGCACTTCTAAATAAGTGCCAGGCACTGTTGTAAACAGTAACATACTACTCCTGTCAGGTAGCAGATAGGAGATAGCAGATCCTCATTTTACCAATAAGAAAACAGAGAGGTTGAGTACACAGCCTGAGGTTTCACAGCTAAGGAAGGGAGAGCTGCTGTTCTGGTCCCTGGCCTCTGCTTTGAACCCCTTGCACATGCTATTGGGCAGTTAGAGGCTCCAAGAGGAAGCCTGGCTCTGTGACTCTGTAATCCCCTACACGTATTTCTACAGAACCCACTCTCTTGCGGAACATCTACGTGCCTAGTTTTCTCCGTAATTCACGAATTCATTGACCTCAATAGGAAAAGGAAATTTACATTTATCCACCAGCTGCTATATGTCAGGTATGGTGCTGGGGTCTTCCTCCCCACCGTGATGGGTAGTCAGTACACAGGCAAAGGTTTCAGCTGAAAATGCTGAAGTGTCTTTGGATTTGATTAATGAAGCCCATATGATAGGCTATTGCTATGTAGCTTGTCCTCGCTACTGGATTTTCCTGGCTACTAGACACAACTACTCATGCTATCAGCCAAAAAGAAATAAACTAGGTGTTGGGATTCTAAACAACAATCTCAAATTAGATCACAAATCATTTCCGAAAGAGCCAAGCCCCCCACCCAGCTGAAGGTGTTTGCATTAATAAACACCCCAGGTTCCCACCTTCTCCAGAGATCATCCAACTGCCTGCTCTAGCCCAGCTCAATCACCTCAGGCCCTTTTCTCCCCAAACTCCTCCCACTGCTCCACAAAAGCGATGCTGACTCTTCTAGAAGCCATCTCTGAACTTATAAGCAGACTTTGTTATCTGTTAGTCGGGAATTTTAATCCAAAGTGTAAGACAGAGTAAAGTCAAAAGAAATAAACATACAGCGGTTACCAAATTCTTTGGAAAGTTAAAAAAAAAAAGGCACATCCTGTTTAAATTTAATAAAGTGTTTTTTCATTGTCACCTTAGAAGCTGTAAAATATGAAGGCATCTCTGAATTACAGTGTTCAGTTGATTAAAGATAACCAAGGCTGAACACAGAGGCAGGAAAATGGAAAAATGATCCATGCCTCTACTCTTTGTTATTCCTCCGAACCTACATGACAACAAAGCCATCCTTCTCTCAGCAACTAAATTATTTTTATAACTAATCTGTGTGTTTTGCGCCTTGTGTTTCGTTCAAACGTGGTTGCTAATGATGACGAGTAAATATATCTCCAAATAGTCCTCAATTTCTATGTATCATTTATTTATCTCTTTAAAACTAAAAATAATTCAGACAGACATTTGCATGTTCTGTTTTTATGTAAAATGAAGGATGGATAAATGTGATTAGATTGAGCTGTAATTTTTATACAACAATAGCTTGGTGCTGTCATATCAGCTTTTAAAGCGTCCTAAGATAAGAGATGGTAAACACACACACACACACACACACACGCAAACAAACAAGCCAACACGAGCAACAGCAAGCCCTGAAGATTTAAAAAACAAAAACAAACCAGAAAGCCTAAAGTGTCCTAGGATGTTCACTTTCTTGGAAAATTTTTCCCTTTAAGAAATACTTTGCAAAGCTAATAGGTCAAGAATGAGTTGAGGCAAATTTTCCACAGAGGTGTAGAACTCCAGGAATATGTTTTTATTAGGAAAAAAAAAAAAGAATTAGTTGTACAGAACCACAAGTCTGTGATATGTGATAACAAACTTAGTGTTCACACAGTTACTTGGTTAAAAGAGGTTCATTCCTCCCTTTCTCTGGAAACTCAGGGCCATGCCCAAAGTAATTTCTTTCTGGTGATACCTTATTAGGATAAAGGTGATCATCTAACCAAACTAGGACTGTGTGTATCTTTTATTAATTTGTCTCCTATTTTTTGTCCTTGCTGTACTGACTCTTTGCTTCCTGCTCAGTGGCATGTTGGTCTACGTTCACGGCCTCTCGTCATGGATGAGGCAGAGGAGAAAAATCAAATGAAGAAGTAAAATACTTCCCTTTTCACTCTTGTCTTCCAGAAGCCTAAGTGCTCAAGGGCATTTAGATGATTCTCACAGTGATATAAAACGACAAAATTCCTGATTGTAGATAACCAAAGAATCTAGGCCAGAAACACTAGGAAAGCTTTTCACCAATCTAGAACGAGATTTCCCTCACCAGGAAAGCGGGTAAGAGAGTGGGACATTTGGAGCTTATTAGACTCAGGAAGTCCAGTGTAAGTGACTGCATGGTACATCCAGGAAAAAAAACTGACCATCCCCAAGTACACCCATCTGGGGGCCATTAACAGCCTGGCCAAATCTCCCTTGACCCATGGCCAGGGAAAAGACCACCATGAGGGACCCTGAGGGCTATGAAGTCATGGTCCACAGAACTGTCCCTCCCTTGACCCTAGCGTTCCCTTGAACAGCCTCTACTTATGGCCTCTGACCAGGGGGCATGCCATATATCCTTCTGTCAGAGCCAGTGCTGATTTCTAAATGGCAGACAACAGCTTGCTGAGTGAAAGCTAAGCCAAACTAAGCAGTCTATTCATTCATTCATGTATTCATTCTTCACTCATTCATTCATTCATCCACCTCATTGACTTCATCAAACAATTATTACACACCTACGATTGTTGGACACCCGCTCTGCACCGGGCAGAGAGAAAAATGAGTCTCTCCCCTGTGGCTCTTCCATTCCTTTGGGAAGGCAAAGTGCCATGAAGAAAAACAGAGGTTGAGGGATTGGAGAGAGAAGGGAGGCGGTTCTGAATAAGGGCCGGTCTGGAGAGCGGCCTGGAGGAGGAGGAAGAACCTCAGGCAGAGGGGCGAGCAAGCTCAACGCAGAGAACCCGAGGCTGAGCTAGGGGCCCCTGGGAGGGGCAATCAGGAGGCCAGCACGTGGGAAGAGGGTTGGCACAGGCTGGATTGTGAAGAGCAGCGATTGGAGGGGTCTGTGAGTCTCCAGGACAGGAGTGCCATAGGCAGTGTTTCCCATATGCTTAAGTGACCAGGTAAGAGGCACAAAACTGATCTCCAGTCTCAGTGAAGGAAAACAGGTTGAGGCCGCCGGCCTGGGCACACTGACTGGAGCACTCATGGTATACTCTGCCCCCTGTGTGTTTCAGATAATATATATATATATATATATTTAATTTTTTAAAATATTTTTGGAGAGAGAGAGAGAGAGACAGAGCATGAGCAGGGGAGGGGCAGAGAGAAGGCGAGACACAGAATCCGCAGCGGACTCTAGGCTCTGAGCTGACAGCTCAGAGCCTGACGTGGGGCTCGAACCCATGAACCGTGAGATTGTGACCTGAGCCGAAATCAAGAGTCTGACGCTTAACTGACTGAGCCCCCAGGCGCCCCTCAAACTGAGATATTTGAAAGGTCAACATATGGTCCAAATTATTGGGAAGGTTAATGGTAATGGGTCAAAAAACCTTTCTGCTACTGATACCTTAAAACTCCCTAAATTGGGAGACCCTCAAATTTGGAAGTAAGGACTCCCAGTCTGATTTTTCATCATATGGCAAATTTTCCAGGCCCGTGGAAGAGATTAAAGGCATACTTACTCCTTCCTTTGTTGACTTCCTCTGTAGCTTGAACCGCATACTGAAATCAATGATCTCATTCTTTTTCAAGGTCATTGAGCACTGATTCATTTCTGATATAGAAAAGGTGATATCTGTATGTTAATGCTTAATGTTTGAGAGTCACCGATAGAATTCTTGGAGCATTAGGAGCTCTCTTCTTTCATGACTTCTAGATTAGGGTGTAATCCCACTAAATGCTGGTTAGAACCTTATACTTTTCCTTCATAGCTCTTACCACTGTTTTGCTCATATATTTGTGTATGAGATAATTTGTTTAATAATTTAAGAGCTGCTCCCTGCTTCTAGACTGTAAGCATGAGTAGGGCAGGAGCAGGTTCTGTTTGGGGATCATTTTATGATCGGCGTGTACTCAGGAATAGACACGTAGTATGCCCTCAGTAAAGTGACAAGATTGTTATTAGTGACTGGATGTACTTGTGTATTATGGGGAGGAGGTGACAGGTGTGAAGGTGAACGGTCACAGCGGCTCTCAGTTTACCATACTATGAGGCAGAGCATTTGTCTTGTCAAACAATCTAAAGAAATTAGCAGTAGAGTTATCAAGTGAGATGAAATGGTGCTGTGAGCTTATGACTAGAAAACGTCCATATTTAGGTCAGCCTGGGGATGGGTTCAGAAGGGTAACCTCTCATAATGGAAGGAGTGAGGGAACTCTCTGGGCTCCTTTTCATAAGGGCACTAATCCCATTCATGAAGACTCTACCCTCATGACCTACCATGTCCCAAGGGCCTCACCTCCTAATAATATCACACAGGGTGAAGGGGTTAGTTAGGATTTCAACCTATGAATTTGGGGAGGGCACAAACATTTAGTGCACTGTTCTAAGCACTTTATATCTATTTTCGATCTGATCCTTACATCAATATTATAAGATTGTGTACTACTGTTATTAGCCCTCATTTTCTAAGTGAGGAAATTGGGGCACAAAGATTTTAAGCATCTTGGCCAAAGTCACAGATCTCGCAAGAGGGAGATCCAAGCATCACGTGCTCCTGACCACATAACTAAGTAAACTGCTGTATGATGCTCCCTGCTATATACTAGGGTCACAGGCACTCAAGTAAGATGGCACTTGGATGATATTTCCCATGTCAAACTTGTAGTAATTTCCTGATTGTCAGGTATCAGATGATTTTTAGCATCGCTAATCACCTTACTTCGACCAGTTATTTCGGCTCTGTTTTGTATGGCTATATTTCAAGTCACTGAACTAACTCCTTACTATGTCCTGCCCACTCTGTGGCCTTCATGATTCTGCTTTGTTGTGTATTCTGTTGTTCTCTGCCTGGAATACTTTCTCTTGTTTTTTGCTGATAACCATCAGGACACAGTCAATGCCATCTCCTCTGTGAAGTTATCCCTCCTTACCTCCTCTTCAAACATTGCTCTGATTGTTGTTGTTACGTGCTCCTTTGTTTATGGCCCTTGTCATAATTGCATTTCATACATACGTGGTATGTTTGCCTTTTGCCTGGGATAGTTAGCTTATCTGGAACTAGGGCTATGACTTAGGTTGGTTGGTTTGTTTGTTTGTTTCCTTTTCGCTTGTTTTAAAACATTTTTATTTTATTTTTTAATTTTATTTATTTTGCTTTATGATTTCTTTCTTTTTTTCTTTTATTTTCAGAAGTAGAATTCAGTGATTCATCGCTTACATATAACACCCAACAAATGCCCTCCTTAATGCCCGTCACCCATTTAACCTACGCCCCCACCCAACACTCCTCCAGCAACCCTCAGTTTGTTCTCTGGATTTAAGAGTCTCTTAAGGTCTGCCTCCCTCTCTCTCTTTAGCTTACTTTTTCTTCCCTTCCTCTATGTTCATCTGTTCTGTGTCTTAAATTCCAAATATGAATGAAATCATGATATTAATCTTACTCTGACTTATTTCTCTTAGCATAATATACTCTAGTTGCATCCATGTTGTTGCAAATGGCGAGATTTCTTTCTTTTTGATTGCCAAGTAATATTCCTGTGTGTGTGTGTGTGTGTGTGTGTGTGTATGTGTGTGTGTGTCACATCTTCTTTATCCATTCATTAGTTGATGAATATTCAGGCTCTTTCCATAATTTGGCTATTGTTGATAGTGCTGCTGTAAACGTTGGGGTGCATGTGCCCCTGTGAATCAGCATTTTTGTATCGTTTGGATAAATACCTAGTAGTGCAATTGCTGGGTATGACTTAGGTTTTAATCTGGTCTTCCCAAGTGTCTTTTCCAACCATCCCAGGAGCTAAGTCCTGGCACATAGAAGATGCACCATCAACAGCATTAATGAAGACATTAGAATGTAAATGAACCAATTTTCTTCACGTGGGGAGATAAGTAAAGGAATAAAGCTCCTAAAGAATCTGTTTGAAAAATATGAGTTACAGAGTGAAGGAAAAGAAGGTTGTGTTAGTTGATTAACCCTGGTCTTCATCAAAATACATTTTCCAAAAATGTTTAACTGCTTCATCCTTTTAGTTTACGATTGATCAACTTAACTGCCAGGGGAGTAAGTATGAGATGTTCCTAAAGTCATCCTTCCCTTTATAGATGAGTAGATAGAATTATGAAATTACAAGAAACTTCTTTATAAATGAGAAACCCAGTGCTTAGAGTTTTGTTGTCATTCCTAGTATCCTCCTGTGAGAGAAACTCATAACTGAAAAATTTGCACTATATTCCATACTAGGTAGTTGAATCTTCTTAGATGAGGGTAAGAAATTGTAAGATAAGTCATCAGATTTCCTTTTGTTTGTGTCAATGTGTGTGAGAGGGTGTGTGTGTGCATACATGCATATTTGAACATGTACATAATATCGTCAAGTAAATTAACTTTTTGAGCCTTCGCTTTCTCATGATGTCTACTTTATTGGATTAGAAACAATGTCTATAAATTAGCACAGTGCCCTGCACAAAGTAGGTACCAAATAAATGATAACTACAAGTTTCACTATTAATACAAAAAAGGACAGTATCTTATTTCCTCAATTAATGCAGTATCATGAGGACTTTGATATGTCATTAAATATTCTTTTGAATCATCATTTTCCTGGGCCACAATGTCCACTCTATTGACCACTGACTCATAATTTTTTGGATAATTTACCTTGCCCCAAATGTGATATTTCCCCAGGTTTTTTTTTTTTTTTTTGGCTAATATAAATAACCCTGCAGAGAACATCTGTGCCTATAAAACTTTGCCTAAGTTTCTGCTTTTTTCTTTAGGGTGCATTCCTAGAAGAAGAATTGATGAATTTAAATATATAGACTTTGTGTAGAAATTCCTTTCGTGTAATGTTACATTGCTTTCCAGGAAGTTCGACCCAGTTACTTTCCCAATGATAGTCTAAATTGTCATAACCATTTCACTGCATTTTTGACAACATGATGTGTCTATTTTTAAACTTCTTCCTGGTTTACTAGTCAAAATAGCATCTGATTGTCATTTCGATATGCATAGTTGATGGTCAATGATTTTGAACATTTATATCTCCTTGAAATCCTTTGTTCACTGGCCTTCCGAGACACTCCGCTCCACTCCACTCCACTTTCTTTTGGTCCATTATTTGTTCTTCCTCAGCTCCTGAACTTCTTCATGTTGGAATGTCCCATGAGCCAGTCATTAAGCCACATTTTTTTTTCTCTATCTACATTCACTTCTTGGATGATCTCACTGGTGCCATGGCCTTAAATACAATATTTATGTCAGACGCTCCCAAATTTATGTTTCTATTCCAGACATCTCTTTTGAACTTCAGACCCATAAATCCATTTTCTGTTCAACATCTTCACTTAGACATGTTATAAAAATAAAAAAGACATTTCAAACACAAGCTGTTCTATGCTGCGCTTCTAATGCTCCCTTACAAACTTGTTCATTTTTCAGTCTGCTCATCTTCGCTAATGGCCGGTCCACTCTTCCAGATTTAGCCTCAGAGCCTGGACTTGTAGGGGACTCTGTCTCTGACATCCCATATCTAACACATTAGCAGGCCCTCTTGGCTCTCCCTTCAAATGTGGCCACCATCCGGCCAATTTTCCACATCGTCATTGCTTCGCTGTAATATTGTTCCTCCCACCCCGTTCTTAATGCCCCTGACCCATTTTTGAGGCCCTGGCTAGAGGCTGGTCCATTTCCTTTCTCAAGCAGTCAGTTACGTCTGCTTCCGTTATAAGGCTTTCACATTCGGGACCACTGTACATCGACCCTAATTGTTTCAGGGCCAGGTATCCGACAACTAGCAACAGCCCCTCTCCCCCAGAACCAGAAAAATTATTCAAACTAGCCAAGCCACAAAGACCCCCATGGACACCTAGCTAACCCCACCCTGCGTGGCCCATATAAGCTTCTTCGTACAGCTCCAGCTAGCTGTTCCCTTGTCCCTGGTTGCAGCCCCCTGTGTGACCTGCCTGCAGCCTTCTCCCCTTTGAAGATGTGAGTGATAGAGCTCTGCCCTTTATCATAACCTCACGGTATTATGTCTCCCATCCCCAAACCTTTAATCATAGAGAACCTCCATCCCAGTCCAAGCCACGTTACCTCTCCCCTGGATGACGGCATCCACCTCTCGTCTGGCCTCGCCCAGAAGCCAGGTAATCTTTATCAGCTGGAGGTTAGATCTCGTTACACAACCACTCAGTACGCTTCAGTGGTTTCACCTCTCCCCCAGGATAACACTGGCCTCATTTCCTCTCTGACCTCTTCCTGTGACTGCCTGCCTAATGTAACTCTTCATAAGCCACGCTGACATGCTTGCTGTTTCTTGAACATTCCAGAAATGTTTCCTCCATGTGGCCTTTGTACTTGGTGCTCCCTTTGAAATACTCCCTGGTCATGACTCAGATGTTACCTTCCCGGATTACCCCCTTAGAGTGAGAAATCCACTTCTCTGACATTCGTGATCTCCTCTCCCTGTTGTACTTTTCCACTTGCCTATATTTTCTAACTCATTACATTAGGTATTATCTAGATATTGTTTTATTGTCTGTCTTGCCCCGCTAGAATATAAATACATAAGGGCAGGGGATATCTGTCATTCTCTTCACTGTTTTATCTGAAAGGCAGCCCAGGGTAGTGGCCAAGAGCACAGCACCAGGTCTGGTCTCTGCCTCTCACTTGCTGGGTGGCTGTCGACCAATTGCTCAACCACTAAGTTCCTCCGTTTCCTTTTCTATAACGTGATATCGTAATCCTTTCCCAGTGCTATAACAAATGGTAGTTCCAATGGCTATAACACAATACTATAGATGGGTGACTTAGGAACAAACATTTATTTCTCACAGTTCTGGAGGCTGGGAAGTCATGATCAAGGGGCTCACGGATTTGGTGTCTGGTGAGAACCTGCTTCCTGGTTCATAGACAACTGTTTTCTGGCTCTGTCCTCAACGTGGTGGAAGGTGGAAGGAGCAGGGGAGCTCTTTGGGGTCTCTTTTATAAGGGCGCTGATCCCATTCATGAGGGCTTCATCTCCCCAAATCCCCACCTTCACGTCACATTTGGGATTTAGGTTCTAGCCTGATTTGGGGGAGACATAAACATTGAGTCTGTAGCACATGAGGGTAGTAAGAGCACCTGCCTAAGAGGGATAAATAAGATAATTTGATAATTTAATATTTGTAAGGTGCTTAGATGGGTGCCTGGCACAGGAAAAACTGTATGTAAGTATTTGTGAACCAAATAAATCGCTACATTTTCAGCCCGCAAAACATTACATGGCTCTTGGAAGGTCATCAGTAAATGTTCATTGAGCAAATCCTCAAAATAAAATACACAGCAAATGCAAATCCCGTTCCAGTTCCAGCAGACCAGAGGTCTGCTCATGGATGTGTTTTGTTTGGTATACCCAGGTGAGCCCACGGTCACATTACAAAGAGACATCTGCTTTGAGTTGCTTCCTGAGCAATGGGCCTCTTTGTGCAGAGGCATTCTTATTATCCCAGGCAGGAGACGCGTGTCCCAGAAGGGGGAAGAGAGGATTGGCAAAGGTCTCTGACTCACAAGGTCTGAAGAGAACTACAGGAAACATATATTTGGTCTTCGTTCCTGTTTCCTGGCACAGAGCCTCTAAATCCTTTGGAATTTCCTGAGTGATAGGAATGATAGGGGTGTCTTTTGTTCTAAGAAGGAGGCTCTGGGTGGGCCCTTTGATAGCTTCAGGATGGGGGCTGGTCACCAGAAAGACCAAGGCAGGATAAGAGGGTTGGAACTTTCAACCTCATTCCCAGATCTCCAGGGAGGGAAGAGGGGCTGGAAATTGAGTTAATCACCAATGGCCAATGATTTAATCTTTCATGCCTATTGTAATGGAATCTCCATGAAAACTCAGAAACAATGGGGCTCCCAGAGGTTTCAGGATGGCGAACTCTTCAAAATGCTTGGGAGGGTGTTATACCCAGAGAGGGCGTGAAAGCTCTGTGCCCCCAGACCTTCCCCTACGCATCTCTTCTATTGGCTAGTCCTGAGATGTATCCTTCATGATAAGCTAGTACTAGTAAGTAGTGTTGTTTTCCCTGACTTCTGTGACCACTCTAGCAAACCGTCAAATCCAAGGAGGGTGTCGTACGAACCCCTGATTTATAGTTGGTCTGTCAGAAGTTTGGGTGGTCCAGGATTTTCTATTGGTGTCTGATGTGGGAGCAGTCAACTGGGATTGAACCCTTAACCTGTGGGGTCTGCATTAACTCCGGGTAATTAATGTCAGGATGGATCGAATTGTAGAACACCCGGTTGGTATCCAGAAAGTCGGAGAATTGGTTATTACGAATTAAAAGAAAAAAAAAAGCAAACACCACACATTTGACGTCAGAAGTGCTCTGTGGATAGAAACAGTTCAGGGGCTGGAAGCTGTGACTTCGTCTATCAGCATAAAGCAGGTTTGCACAAGCTTAAGACATTTTTCAATATAATTATGAATTATATTTAAAACTATTTTAAGATACGTTGGGAGTATTTGCCTCCCTTTGCAAACAGAGAAATTAGAAACAGACACATAAAAATAGTTTTTTGAACAACACTCAGAAGTCTTACTTGATTTTTTTCTGTACAATCGTTAAATAAGCAAATGAATCCGTTTTTTAAAAGGCAGGTAACTTTTAAAATTCTATGACCAGATGTTCTCCCACCAGGCTCATCGTTGTATTTTGGTATTTAATATTTTATTTCTCATCACTCAGATTGAAAGCTCCTTCCTTTTCACTCCGATCAGTCTCTTGGAACAGGGGAAAGACAAAACTGCTCTGGACTGTGTGGGGGAAGAGAGACATTCCAGAGGAGGAAGAGGAGTGAAGGCAAATAACTTTCCTCCCAAGCAATTTCTAGTTTGAATGGCTTACTTCCCAGTCTCTTTTTCCAGGTAATTGTTCCTCCCTACTTTTTTTTTTTTTTTTTATCTTACATTTATCTTCTTAAGGACTAAGACAGCATTTTTTTTTGGCAACCAAAATCAATGCATCTTTCACAGGCGACAATGATAGCTAAGTTTTGTTGAGGGTTACAGCAGAACACAAAGCAAAACTATTTTAGGTCATTTATTTGTCACAATAATTTTAGGAAGTCAGTACTATTTTAGTTCTCCATTTAGAAATGAAGAAATCCGGGCCCGAAGAGGTCAGTCACATGATGTCACAGGGCTTGTCTCCCTTTAAAAAAAAAAAAAATTTTAACATTTATTTATTTTTGAAAGACAGAGAGAGGCAGAGCATGAGCGGGGGAGGGGTGGAGAGAGAGGGAGACACAGCATCCAAAGCAGGCTCCAGGCTCTGATCTGTCAGCACAGAGCCCGATGTGGGGCTTGACCCCATGAACCGGGAGATCATGATCTGAGCTGAAGTCAGAAGGTCAACCGACTGAGCCACCCAGGCGCCCGGAGCTTGTCCCCTTAAATGCTACGTGGACAGGTATCAGCGGGCCTGCTATTTCCTAGTATTGGCACAGAGAGAAGACCTGTCTCAGGAAACTGACATATGTAAACCTGGGAGCCGATGCTCCTCGGGGATGATATGTGGATCCTGGTTTGACATTTATCAGAAGGGCAGAAAGCAGTCACCACTGGACCTTCCTTCCCATGCCAGCAGGGACTGAATGTTTTCATGTCTCTGGGCCATGACTGCCCGGTCAGTTATCCGTCGTGGTTTTATGTCAAGGAAATCAAACTGACTGCAGCAATCCGTCTGAAGTAAGTGAATTCCCACCCCAGCGCCTCAATAAAGCTTCATATCGAGGCACAAAGTAAAACAATAGAAAATCTACACGCTCCCCTCCCTCTGCACGCACACTCTCTCTGCCAGTTTACCTTGCATCGTCCGCTGGGGAGTCTCTTGCGATAGCCACGCTCTCCTTCCCACCGTTCTAACAGCTGTTTCACTCCCTTCTTTGCCTTACTACTGTTTAACCCGCTGAGATCTGGTTCTGTTCAAATAACATACGTTTCCTCAAGAAAATGACGTCTAATTAAACTCCCAATGCTACCATTTGACGAAAGGGATGTTTTGACTTTTTGAAAATCACCATTTCTTGCCGGGAGTGTGCCCCTGCTTCTTCAGGATCTCACGTCAAGGCATCTCGATGCAGATTTAAAGCATCGGAGAAGGAAATAAGATGCCAAGTTCTCCGGCATTTACAATAATTTATGCACCCCCCTCCCCTAGGCTTGCAGTCAGGCTGCGGCAGGAGAAATTTGCTTCACGTTCTATCAAGGTTCGCGCCACGTTGAATCCTTTTGGAAGGAAATCTAAATTGCAATTGTAAAAAGAAATGTGGGGAGGAAGATAGCCCAGTGTTATTCTGCAACCCCAAAGTGGCTGTAAAGTTCACCAAGAAAAATGTCAGGACGGTATCTGGTAGACGTTCAAAGGGTGTCAGTAAAGTTTGTTGCAGCTCTTAAGAGTAATGCGCATTACAAAGGGGTCAATTAACATTTATCAGGAGATGCTGGCCTTTGTGAAGTGTATTTACTCTGGGTGGCCAAGCATATTTCTGTGTCTTTAAAGTGGTAACAATTCGCAGAAAAGAAGAAGCCCATTAGGAGGTGGGGGTTGGGGTTCCCACCAGGCCTTGATTTGCAAACTCTAAGGGATTGCCACTGGTTTTCTCTCCTTGAGACACTTTTGAAGTTTCCAAAAACTGTAATTGCCCGTCATGGAGACTTGAAGAAGCGGAAGTGTAGAGAACGTTTCTTTCTTTCGTTTTTTTAAAATAAATGTTTATTCATTTTTGAGAGACAGAGTGTGAGCGGGGCAGGGGTGGGGGCTGCGGAGAAGATCTGAAGCTGGCTCTGTGCTGACAGCGGGGAGCTCAGACTCTGGAACTGTGAGATCGTGACCTGAGCTGAAGTCTGAGGATCAACCAACAGCCACCCAGGTGCCCCCTGTAGACGACATTTCTTTCCTTCTCTCCCTCTTTTTTGAATGTTTATTAATTTTTGAGAGTGATAGAACACGAGCGGGAGAGGGAGAGAGAGAGAGAGAGAGAGAGAGAAAGACACAATCCAAAGCAGGCTCCAGACTCTGAGCTGTCAGCACAGAGCCCGATGTGGGGCTTGAACCCACAAATCTTGAGATCATGACCTGAGCTGAAGTCGGACACTTAACCGACTGAGCCACCCAGGCGCCCCTAGATGACATTTCTTAACATGCCCACCACTTGGATCAGGGAAGTCAGCACCAGCCAAGGCCATGGTTTCCGGTCAGAAATTCTATCTCTTCGCCGACCTGCACTCTCACCTGCCCTCCTTGTATTCACACTAGGGTAGCAGGGTGCATGTATGAAATCTGGCTACATGCCAGATAAACAGGAGGCGTTACGGGAGTGTAACCAAACTGTTGGCTTCTGTTCTGCCGGCTCCTTACCTCTCCAAAGCCCCAGCTTCGCTCTCCCATAATGAGAATGCACTTAAACTGTAAAGCAAAGCTCTCTAAATGCAGAGCCTCCTTTATGACGGACGTCTTCCTAGGTTCCCTGATGACTAAATCAGGTGTTTATCTGCTTCCTCGGAGAGTTCCGAAATGCTTCCATTGGCTCTCAGATTATCCAGAAGCTGCATTGAAGTCCTCTCGCGCTGGACTGCTTCACATTTCTGAGGCTTTGTCTTCGGTGTCTGCCAATTTTGATTTTATTGCTTCCCCCTGGATCTGAGATCTCGTTCTGCCCTTTCCTGACCTTTGACTCTACCCGTGGTGGAAGCTTCTCCAGGCCTCTGATGCCCACTGGAATCTGAAACCATTTGATCTTTCCCTCCCTCTCTTTCAGTAATTCAGATTGCTGAGTTTTGTAATAGTGATAGATAGTCCTGACTGAGCATTTACTAAATTCATTAATCCTAAGGACAACTCAATGGGTCAGCTAAAAACATGACAAAAAAATTATTGGGGCGCCTGGGTGGCTCAGTCAGTTAAGCATCCGACTTCAGCTCAGGTCGTGATCTCGCAGTTCTAGAGTTTGAGCCCCGCATGGGCATAGGGCTCTCTGCCGTCAGCTCGGAGCCCTCTTCTGATCCTCTGTCCCTCTCTCTCTCTCTCTCTCTCTGCCTCTCCCCTGCTTGCACTCTCTCTCTCAAAAATAAAATAAACATTTAAGAAAATCATGTGCTCATTTATTTCAGGGACAGCACCTTAAATTCAGACCTCAAATACTTGAAATATGGAGGTTTGAATGATCTTGACCATAAGGAAATTGATGATATCCATCATTTTCCTGTGTTATACTCATCGCAGAGGAAGGTTACCCTCTACATCAGGCAGTCTTGGTGGTCTGGGAGGCCCGGGACTTACACAAGATGCAGAAGGGAGTTCCTGTCTGAAGAGTTGGGAATGCCTGGTCATTTCCTGCTGATTTCACATGAAAGGGTGTCACATTGTGTTGCACCATTTCTTGGGGAGAAAGGAAATGTATAGTTGGCTGAAAGGGGTGGCTGTGGGGGAAGGGAGCATTTCACACCTGCTCATGGCCTTGGGTTTTACTAGTAGAGGACCAGTTATACGGAGTGTAGATCTGAAAACTAAGGCAGGATAGTAGTCATGGAACAGTAACCAGACTTGAGCGGTCGCCTCCAGAAAGGGCTCCCAGTTTTCTCCCCTGCCAATTCAGCCATGATTTTACCTCCTGGGTGATCTTTCTAAAATAGTTCGGATTATATGGCCCCTCTGCCTCAAAACTCTCAAGGGCATCTACTGCTTTGAAGACGCACTGTGAGGTCCTGTGGATGTCATCGAGGGCTTTAACTCTCTGGCCTCAGCCTCCTCTCCAGCCAGCCTCTCTGCCCCTGCCTGTTGTTTGCTCACGGCCGCTCTACCCCTGATATGCCTGTGCCGTTCCCTAGTGAAGGCCTACTCCCCTTTCAAGACCAAGTTCAGGTATCATTTGCTCTATGAAAGCTCTCTGAGCCCTTTCATATGCACATAACTCTTCCTTCCTCTGTGACTTCACAGTACCATGTAAATATTTCTTCTGTCCTGGGCACTATAATACTTGATTTGCCATATTTGTTTAAATGTTTGTCTCCCCCACTATGATGTGGGCTAATTAATAGCAGGGACCTTGTCTTTTTTTGTTTATTTGTTTTTGTAGCTCTGGAATCAAGCACACTGCATAGCACAGATTGGCCGTTAACAAATATTTGTTAAGATAAACTGAGGGGGGACATTTCCCAAGTGTATGTCAGAAAACTCTGATTCTGAAAAGAGTGGTTTGGAATAGGGGCTTGTGAAAAGAACACCTGGTCTCCAAATTTATAAGGGATCTACCTACAGCTAATTTAAAAGCCGCATGATTGTCATTAGCATTTTTTCTTTGACATGTTCACCCTTTGTTTAAAGAAATGGCACACATAAACACTGGCCTTTAATGTTTTTCTGTCGTTGGGGAAAGTTGCATGATTTGCATGAATAATTTTTGCTTTTTGGCATTAAAGACAATTCCCACGATTTAAAAGTGCAGTTCTGGGGCACCTGGGTGGCTCATTGGTTGGGCGTCCATCTCTTGATTTTGGCTCGGGTCATGATCCCAGGGTCGTGGGATCGAGCCCCGTGTCAGGCTCTGCACTGAGTGTGGAGCCTGCTTGGGATTCTCTCTCTCTCCTTCTCTCTCTGCCCCTCCCCTGCTCTCTCTCTCTTTCTCTCTCAGAAGTTAAAACATGCACTTAAAAAAATAATAAAATTGCAGCTCTGCATTTACTCCATGTTATCAAAGCTTCACTGATACAGTCCAAAAGATCCACGTGGAGGTAAGATTTTAGAAATCACTGTTGAGTTGCACAGAGCAATTGCTCAAGAAATGCCGCTGACTGGAATCTCCCGCAGCTTCCAGCACTTGCTTCCTGGTGGTCCTGGGTTCAAGCCCTCTGCATACCTGGAGCTGGGCATAGGATGGTCCAAGGGTGGTGGATGAGAAAACAGGAAAAGAAGATTTGGGATTCAAAAACATTCCACTTCAGAGGTTCTGCACGAGTTAGCTGAGGCACACATCCCAAAGCCCGTGGGTATTGTCCCACTTCCAGGTTGGGACAAGGCGGGTGGAATACTAGAGAACCTTCGGTAACTCATTTGAAACACCACTGGAGCTCATAAACCAAGGCTAGTGACAGAGGCACAAGGTGAATGGAAGCACCTTGACTTACTCCAGTCCTAGGACTTCAACGGGCAGCTGAATCCCGGCTGTCTGATCTAGAACTCAGCCAGAGGTTCTGCGCGTGGAGGGGTGGGGGCAGGAACTAAGCCTCTACCCAGCCGCACACCATGGCATTCTAGGTCCTTCCTTTTCTACAGCTCACCCTAGTTGGTATCAGTGCAGAGTTAGAAGCAAAACGATCTTCTGTCATGTCATTAGCCTGTGGTTCAGGACACTGCACACAGATTTTCCTCCACAATAGGTAAAACTAGCAGCGGAAAGGAAACGGAAATACGGCGAAAGACGAGGATAAAAGTGTTTAAGAAATTAAAACAAAATGATCATTTATTGTTTTTAATATGTGGTCAAATATGACAGCAGTATTACACAAATTGTCCCCTTCCCCCCCCTCCTAAAACCCCAAATTTGTTGACTCCAACGGTAAGTGAAACAGAAACAGAAACAAAAACAAAAACAACCGTGATTTAATTCTGAAAACAGCGATCAACAGAGAGAACACAGGTAACATTTGGTCACCACCAGCTTCCAGACCTTCGATGATGAGCTGTGTCACCATGGCAGTCGATAGACTGGCTTTCTTACAAAATTATTACTAGGAAAAGAAAGTTAGGGGTTCCCACATACTGTAAACAGAAGCAGAATGGCAGAAAAACTGGGTTTAAGAAGCCGCGTGAGGAAAACTTTAATGAGTTATTGCAATCATAATGATTCCCAGGTAAAAGAGATGGCAAATTGATGGGCTGTACGGAAATACATTCAAACTTGGATAATTAATCTTACGGTGAAAACAATCGAGAAGCTTGCAGAAGTACAGGGCATCTGAATTATTGAATTTAAACAGTACGTTTCTATAAAGGTCACACCTCTTCTGCCATCAGACGCCATTAGTGCAAATTCATCTACAATCATTTTTACCTTTGCAGGTTCAGGTACGTCAAGCATGAGGTCATCATGAAGAAGGCGTGTGCGATTTTATCATGCAGGAATGCAGCCTCGCTCGGAATGCCTCCCCGACACGGCCCAGGAAACAGGAATGATGCCCAGAGGGCTGGAGGAAGTTTAAAGTGCTCAGTTTTCCAAACCCTGTATTAAATGAAGTTTTGGAAAACCTCTTCCAAAATTAACCTTCACCTGAAAGACGCGTCCCCAATGTGAGTACAGGGCTTTGGAAAACAGTGAGAAACAGGCTTGCAATGTGCTGTGCTCCCTCACACAGTCTTCCCTTTTGTATGGCGTGGACTGGGTTTACAGGGTCAGATTTTCTCCCAGTGTTCTCTTTCAGGAGCACCACAGTGGGCTTTGCGATTCTGACAAAGGGTACAATTATACCCACTTCGAAATGCGTTTACGGATATTCTGTGTGCTGGTGCAACTGGCATAAAACACAGACAGTCCCCCGGGTGCCCAACTTCTCCTCCTTTCACACTTCAACGTTGCAGATGACTACAAGCAGAATTACCAGAAACAGTAGTAAATTCCTGGCATTGGAAGTTCCCATGATCCCAGCTGGCATGCGAAAAAGGCTGTCTCTTTTTTTCCCCTGAAAATAATGTACTTCCCAGGCACCGTCCAAACGCCTCGAGTGAGACACATGAGAGGTTTGTTTTGACCAATCTCTGAAAAGGCTTTCCCTTGCTCAGTTAGGGCTCTGAGATTTCGCTGTAATGTACACAAAATGTCTGTGTCTAAAGAACCTTAATCCATTTCCCGAAAATGATTTTAACAGTTCTTACCACGGGACAGCACTGACTTCACTTTGATGGTATTTTCAGAGGAGCCTGGTGGAGGACACTTAATTTGGGTTTTTCTTTCTCTGCTATAAATTGGACAGTCCGGGCACGCTTCTGTTCAAACCACCTTACAAACAAACGGTTGCTGAGGCTTGACCACATGTCTAGATAATAGCACATGAATCTGGTCCCGAGATGGTCAGATGTCACACAGAAGCAGCTATGTGTCTGCAGTTGAAAGTACCGTTTCTTACCCTTACTTCAGGAAAATTATTTTTATTTTTATTGTACTTTTATTGCCCGTGTGTGGTTGGCTGTCTCATGGTCTCTGGTACCAGGGAACCAAAGAACATGCCTCGCGGGGGTGAGGAATGGAAAAGCCTCTTTTGGTCCTTACTTGACTGCAAGGAACCCAATTTCCCAGAGCAGAGGCCTTCGTGATTTTACGATTGTGCCGGCACAGAAGCACAGGTGGATGATGGTTGAGTTTTACATTAACTGGGGACATCCTCTGCTTTCTGTGTCACATGTTTCCTAGGATAACTTGCAGGATCTATGCCCCAGCGTCTGAATGTCTGAACGACTTAATTGTGAGCTGATCTTCATCGAATATTTATTTGTACATTGCTGTGAAGAAGGTGAGCATTTTGACTGATAGCATGTTTTGATATGCTTTGATAGCATGTTTAGTTTTTCCATGAATCCTATCCATCTACCCACTCATATATTTATACCTTTCCCCACCTAGCAAACTTCTAAAATTAGTTTCATGCTATATATCTGTTCAATAGGCACAAAGGTTTATAGCTGCATGATCAGCACGTGATATCTGGGTCGTGAATATACAGTTTTTGTAATGCTAGCAAAAACAGAGACTCTTTTAAAAAATCAACACTCCAGTGGGAATGAGAGAAACCGCTGAGATTTTCAACTGGAGTCCGAATAAATATATCACTCTCTGCCAACTGAAATTTTTTTGCTTTATTCCATTAGGAGATTTTTTTTAAGTAATTCTCACATGTTAGTAAATTTTAGAAATTAGAAAAAGATGAGGACCAGCATATGACTTACATTACTTCCCCCCCCACCCCCAACCTTTTTATTCTGGATTTACAGCAACAGAATCTTTCAGTGTCCACAGTGATCTGGAAATTCACTTATAATAACAAGTTTTGAGCATTTATTTCTCTAGACATAATTTGGTCAGTCGTATTAAGTGTGTTACTGAGAAGTCAATGATGATGTACTTGATAAACGTGTTTTAGAGAACTGATTCAAGAAATTATCCCATTTTACTGGAATAATTACCATCTTCTTTGCAATAATCACTGTGAGAGAGGTGGTCAGTGGATGGCTTAAAAGTTATGTCAGGTAATAATCAGGCAGATGCACTCTGATTTCAGCTGAAATTAGAAGATCGGCTTAATCAAAACGTTAAGTAACATCAAACTGCCTGATAGGGCTGTGATAGAGAAGAAAATTACAGACGCACTTGAGGGTCTCCTAGGTTGAGGCTTTCTGGTTTTCAGGATTGTCTTAAGAGAGCTTGCTCTCTGTGTGCTTGTCAATATTCTATAGCCTTAGACTTTGTAATCAAGGCTTTCAATTGTGTTGCCATAGTAACAACTTGTATTAAATAATTATGAATGCTTGCAAAGTCTGGGTTGGTCTGTTAGAAAGGGAATGAAGGGAGGCCTGATATTCCAGTTGGGGGCTTGTTGTGATTTCTAGGAATACTTTAAAGGGGCTGTCTTTGCACAACTTCACCAAGTTTTCTAACTGGTGCACAATAGACCTGTGTGACTGACTTGATCAGCAGTTACCCACGGGAAATCACTCACTGCCCCTACAGGAAACCTGACGTAAGGCACATCACATCAGTAGGAACTTTGGCTTGACACATTTAAACATTCCGACTCTGAAATTTCCAATTTTCAATGACTTGAGGCAGTCAATTTTTTCTCAGAAGCACGATAAAAAATCAGATATAGAAATAGAAATATCAGAACACAGAAATAGAAAGCTCATCCAGATATACTTAAAATTAGATGGGCCAAACTTCAACTTCTGTGCATAGTTTAAAGGCGAAGGTGAAGGAACAAGATCTGTAGATGTGTGAAATGACCAAAGTAGAGTGTGATACTGAAGTCGAAGCTTAAGTCTCACCAGCGGGCAGCTATTAGAGCAGCGAAGCATAATTACCAATTATGCCAATTTCCAAGTTTCCAGAGATAACCAATCTTCTGATCTTCTTTCAGTAAACTGGTAAAACTGAGAGATGGGGATATAGGCACAGATGATGTTGGGTTATAACAGAACTGGTGACTTTTACAGTCCCTTCCAGTTCTAAGAGTTTATGATTCCAAGTCTTATTGTAAGAAGAAGAAGAAGAAAAAACACCTTATCTACAATAAAGTTTAAGTGACAAGAGAAAGAGAAACATTTCTTTTTTGCTCCTGATGAATTTTGCTCACTAGGTAATCCGGTAGTTTTCTCGACCCCAATCTAGGGACATTTGGCAATGTTGGGAGACATCTTTAGTTGTCACAGTCTGTGTGTGTGTGTGTGTGTGTGTATCTGTGTGTGATCTACTGGCATGAAGTCATCAGAAGCTTCCAGCATGCTGTCAGATGTGCCCTGCAACTCATGGGACTGTTTCTACCCCACCCTCCCACAAAGAATTCTGGGACCCAAATGTCAACAGTGCCGAGGTTGAGAAGACCCGAGACAGTCTAATAAATGACCTAAACACCACACACATCTAACGAAAGCGCAAATGCTTCTTTAATACACTGGTGCTTCGGGAATACCTTACAACTATAAATGCTGTTAATTCAGAAAGCCACACCGGGAATACTGGAACAAGAAAGTGAACCGCTACATCTAGTCGGAAGAAGTTGCAGGGACCTGGCAAGTCCTCCTGGGCGTGCGTGGGACAACTGTGGATGAGGAACTTTTCATCTCGTGAATGAAGCTGACACACCATTTGACACAGAGCAAACAGTACAGATGTGCAAATGATGCATCGTATTTCCGAAACATTCTTCAGGCAGATACATAGTTCCCTATCTAAGTGTACGAGAGAATTGGAATTGGAAATTGGACAGAGTAATATGGATCTGGTCTACTTGCAAGGTTGTGTTTGAGAATTCCATCGTATTGCAGTTATCGGTTGGCATGCCCAATCTCTCACTATTTGTATTTATCACTATATATCATAAGATCCAGCATAGGAACTTGGTTCCAGTAGGTGCTCGATAAATATTTAAGTGAACTGAGTGGTCGAATGGATGGACAAATAAAGGGATGCATCAAAGTGCTCCACAAAATGTAAAGTGCTTTGCAAACACAAGGTAATATGAGTAGGTCATAGGTAACGCCACAGACCTCATAATATGTGTTCAAGAAACCTTCCTAGGGCAAAAATGTTCAAATAGTGTCAAAAAGCAAATAAAGATTGTGATAATATATGCTGTAAGAAAATACGCTATGAAGATTCTTTGTTTTTAGGTATATTTAGGAAGAAATGAAACAAAAGTAGAACAATTTTAAATGACAAAAAAATAAGTAGTATTGCTGATAGATGGCCCCAGGTAGGGTTGCTAGGGCCACGCAAAACTACATAAAGACACTGCAGTAGTGAGAACTTGAAATCACTGGTTGTTGTAACGATGGCATTATTCTTCTTTTTTTATTAAAAAAAGTTTTTTCAAAGTTGTTTTTTTTTTTTTTTTTTGAGAGGGAGAGAGCGAGAGAGACAGAGTGCAAGCGGGGGAGGTGCAGAGAGCGAGGGAGACACAGAATCCAAAGCCAGCTCCAGGCTCTGAGCTGTCAGCACAGAGCCTGATGTGGGGCTCGAACTCAGAATGACAAGATCATGACCTGGGCTGAAGCCGGATGTTTAACCGACTGAGCCACCCAGGAGCCCCAACGATGGCATTATTCTTAAGAACATGATAGAGGAAGATCAGTCCAATGTTCCATGTTATAAGACAGCAGATTTCCAATATCACAGATAAAGTTAGCCTTCAAACAGACTGTCCTCCTAACTTGCTTGGTCGGCCTTCATTGCTGATAAAGGGGTACAGGTGTAGGCAAGAAAAAATTGTAACATAAATTCCCAGTCAGGAGTTTTAAGTTCAACACCCAGTTCCGACACTGGGAAAATTACCGTATCTTTCTGGGCACCAGTTTTCTGATCTGTACGATGAAGAGCTTGGGTGAGCTGAGCTGCCATCATTCTGGCATATGGATGCCGATGCCAAAAGAGGGGAGGGATGGGAAAGTACAAGCAAGAGCAATCTTTGGGAATTAGTAAAGCTCATTGTAATAGAATATCTGAAAAATGTCTGAGGAAATATAGAGAAAAATAACATTTCGAGGAGGAAGAAACCCTAACCCGTAGGATCTGTTTCTCAGTGAGTCTTATTTAAATATGAATTTCTTGTCATGGAATGACAGTGTCTTGAATCAAGGCATGGGTTTTAGCAAAACTTTTTCTCAAATGGGCACTAGACTAGGAGACATAGCCCAACTTACACTCTGCCAAGGGAAGGTAATGACAAGAATTTTTTGCCCCAGAAGCTAATACATTATACTAATCAGAATATGTATTATCTGCAGATTAGTAGGATTTAAAATGATGGTAATCCTTTTTTTTTTTTTTTTTTCTTTTTCAATTTTTTACATTTCAGATGAAGTCCCACGTGTTTTTAGATTTTAATGTGGCAGCCCTTTAGATTTGTGTTACAGCGGTAAAATAAATATTCGTGTTTGAGGTATTTCCTTCTAAAGAGAAGCCTACTGGTTGGCTCCTGGGCCTCCCTCTGCTATAAAGAGTAAACTGGGGCATCCCAAGAAACTAGAGACACTAAGTGACTAATGTAATAAAGAATCGAGCTAGCCGAAGGATACCCACAGGGACTTTGTCATGGCAGAGAAGTAAAAGTTGGGACAGACGTGACGTAGAGGAAATACGAAGAGAAAGTATTAAGATGGGGAAAAAATTTGAGCAATTTCTCCTTTGGCATTTTCTCCAGACATGTATCGATTTGATTGTCTTTGAATGCTTTTAGGATTGATGGACTTGTTTTCCTCTGAATGCAAATTTGTGCAGATGCTGGACCAAGGATGTGCTTTATGTGGGTTAAAACTGACATAAGGTCTTAAAAGTCTGTACATCGGTACCTTTAGCCAATCTGCATAATAATAACCTTGCAAGGGAGACAGAACAAAAATATTTTTATTTTCCAAAATTGTAAATTGAGACCTCATGGAAGTTAAAGTGATTTTTCCCAAGAGAACACAGTGGAGACTCAAAGCTGTGTCAGCTGGCATTCTTTTCTTCATACCATGCTGCCTTTCCGAGATCAAAAACACTTAGATATCCCCAAGAACTTCCAAATCTTCTCTTTTTCTTCCTTCTCCTTTTTGTTCAAGGAGAGGGAATTAAAAGGAAAGACCTCTACAGCACTGAGTGGTAGAGTTTTTTTTGTAATGATGGGAATGCTACGTGTTGTCCAATATAGAAGCCAAGAAGCCACATGTGGTTATCGAGCATTTGAAATATGACTAGTGACTGGAGAACTGAACTTTTTTAAAGTTTAATGTTAACTAAACTTAAGTATCCACATTTTGCTTGTGGAGATGATACTGGACAGCACAGGTCTAGAAGCTACCTGTGAGAGAGAAGCAAATGCCCTAGGTATCTCAAACTAAAATAATAATTGGGGGTAAATTGTACTTTATCATTGAACTTTAGTTTTCTGTTTGTTAGTATATCTTAAAAGTCCAAATGCTTCACAAACAAACCAACATTGTGGTCAGTGCCATCTGGTTGCCTTAAGATATTTTTCCTTGACTTTTAATACCTTTAACTAATCACCAAATGTTATTTCCTCTGTAGCACCATCTACCTGATTTCTTCAGAAGTTTGTATGTATCTTTTGCTATTCTTACTTTTTAAAATTGTTATTCTCTCGCTGCTACGTTCATAGTATTTAAGCGATTTACAGATGCATCCTTTCTAATACATAATGTATGTAAAGTCCAAAGCATCAATGTCCATTCTGAATTTCCAGAAACATCATGTACGTTTGCTCTTCCTTTGCAGTAAATGGGCACCAGGATCAAACCAGAAATACAAAACAGAATAAAAATTTCAGGAAAAAAAAAGGGATTAGCAAGCCTTTTCCCTTTGCCACCAAAAGATTCATATACAGCAGAAACTTCTTACCACCTTCAACTTCTAGTTTCGGGAGGAAGTTTTCTCAACACTTCCAAAGTTTTCCCTGTTATTTGGTGCTTTAGTTCACTGAACAATACAGAGTTTTATGTTTTTGTTTCGTTTTGGTTTTGGTTTGTTTGTTTACAGAATTGTCAATTCTTTTAATAGAAAATGGAAGATAAGCTCTGAAGGGAATAAAGAGAACACTGCTAGTTCAAAGAACTGTGTAAGGAGTTGGATATGTACACAAGATTTATAGAACTGTCAATCAACTGCTGTTGGAAGCCACACCTATCACAGAAGCTAGTGGAAGAAGCGTCATCTTATCCTAAAAGGAATCGTCTACCTGTTCCTTATGTCTTTGTAGAATACCAGTTGCACCAGTCACATTGGCATGTCATTTGGTTATTGCTAGCCGACCAAACCTACTCCACGGAAATAAGCTGGGATATTTCATAGAGACTGAATGCAGCTACAGCAGAGATTGTCATCACATCCTTCAATCATCCTGCTTGCTAGGTTTTTTTTTTTTTTTTTCAATGATTAACTAAGCAGGTTAGGAAAAAAAGTATCATCCTCATCAAGTATTTAAAAATGTAAAGCAAAATATATGTGATGGGAGATGGCACGAGTTTACATCAGACAGCTGTGAAGATAAACTACGATACTCTGTTAGTAGACTGATGTCGTTCAAGGTAGACACTGGGTACAGATGCTAAGCGTTAGTAAAGTGCTACTTACAATACATCTCTGCTTCCGGATACCTGAATCTGCAAATGTGGGACACTGGACCCTATACGCGCCTGCAACTTCTTGGCACAGGATGTCAGCTTCATGGGTCGAGATGTGGATGAAATTGTACACACAGTACCTGAATTTCAACTTTGGGAGCTCAGTATACATACTAACCACTTTCCTCCTCAAGCGATGCCTTACTGTTTCTCATTCATGGAGAAGTTTCAAAATCTGGATTGTGATGACGGGGCAGATGACAGATCCATCTAAGGAGCATTCTGCTTTATTTAGCCAGGGAGGGAAGGGGTTGATATGAATGAAAGAGTGGCTCAAATAGGCAGGAAAATGATCGGCACTGCGACTAATTGAACCAACCACTTTTGCTGAGCGACATAAAAATATTCTAATATTAAGGATTATTTTACAACTCTATGGAAGTATGCAGTAACGCACTTTGCATTTGTTTTGTCTTGATGACAAAATGCACTCTTTGAGTCACAAGAGCCTGCCTTGTGTTAGTTATAAACAAAAATATATTTATATATATATTTATGTAACTACTATGTGCTTTAAAGAAAATTACTGTATGATTCAGCAGGGTTCTTTCATTCTTTTTATCGCCAGGGATATGCTGACTTGAATGGCTTTCTCAGGCAGGAATCGACAATGAAATGGGCCTTTAGTACTGAACCGGCACAGAGTAAAAAGGAAAAAAAAAAGCCAAAAATCCCCATATGTTTAGAATTCCTTAACATTTTTGCTTGAAAAACAATTAAGGAGGTCTTTGTATTGTTTCCTCTTGTTTCCTTCAGCCAAGAGCAACTGTGGCTTCATAGGATTTCATAGTTGGGAAAATGGAGGCAACGTTTCTTTAAAAATAATGAAGTGTTTTATTCCGAGGCAGGAGAGCTGAAAACCTCACGTGCCACTCCCTCTCTCCTAATCCTTAGCTGAGTTTGGCAATTCTGTCACAGCCCATAGGAAGGACATTCATTAACGAGGAAGAGGGAGGCATAGTGTGAACGTCCTGCACGGATAAAAGATTCATTCTGTAAAGTAATGAACTTGTTGGGACCATTGGATCTAGACCAGAAAAACAAAATCCTTTTGCCACACGTCTGGTGGAAAGATAGAAAATCTCTCGTTTTATGTTTGTTTGTTTGTTGTTTGTTTTTGCTCCTGCAGGAGTCAGTTATTTTTCTTAGCAATCTTGAAACATTCATCATTGCTCTTTTGAGAGAAAGCGTTCAGGCTTTGGAACACCGTTATCTTTGAGACATTAGAGAAGAATATTTGAAGCAAAGGTGTAGATCCCTCATGAACTAAAGCTTTATTATTATTGTTTTTCTCGATCCCTTTGCAACCCTGCACCTAAGCCAATAGCACTGTAATCTTGTCATACTTCTGATAAATCCACAGGAGATGTTCTGAGTGAACTATAGATTCATCCCATTAGGGAATTCTATGTTCAGCGGTCAGTGGTACCTTGCATAAACTTTAGTTTTTTTTTTTTTCTCCCCTTCCTGGGCTGGGCTGGGCTTGTCCAGAAATCTCCTCTCCTTCAGGCTACAGCAGCTTAGGGCTCCTGTGTGTGTGTGTGTGTGTGTGTGTGTGTGTGTTGTATGTGTCTTAAAGGTATAGGCAGATTTTTAGTCTTAACACCTGTAAGCCAGCACTGGTGCTGTTCTGTCCTAGAAATTTTAGCACTGCTCTGATACAATGAAACCTTCTTTCTCTCCAACTGGTTCAACTTCAGCATAGGCAGGATGACCAGAACCTCTTCGAAACTTCATCGCAGGCCATCTGCTTGGGCGTCTCTGAAACAGAAAATGCAAAAATAATGAATACCAGGGTGATGGGCATAAGAAAAATAGTCGCCAAATATTTTAGATGAACCTCTGAATTAAATTTTGCATTGCACTGAATTATGTCATATTAGTACCAAAGCTGGAATTACACAGGCTTGCATCTTGATTATGATACTGTTGGCACCTCCCCCATAGGAATGACAGTTTCTCAAAGTCACAGTTTACGCCTCATGCATATTTATGTCTAAAAGATTCTATAAGTGTCTAAGTACAACGAGAAAACACTGAACTGTATTAAAAAACAAATCTCCTGAAATATATAGCCACTGACATGTCCTCTTCTCTAGAAAAAAAATCACTTCATTTTATTTATTAATTTGCTTGAAAACATAAGGCCATACAGTTCTGCACCGTTCTTAGAAGTGGGCTTCAACTTAGGTGCTAGACTTTCTGGCAAACAAACTAAAAGGAAAATCACATGATACCTTACGAAATTATTTATAAAGCTGACTTCCCATACGTGACTTTTTGTGCTTGAAAATGAACAGATGTCGTGCCCTGAAAACAGAATCCAACATCAGAGGGCGTAGACAATCTCAAGCCTATGAACTGAATAATTGCACAGGTAGACAGTAATCCTAAAATACGGTTTATTTATTCTGACAAAGGAAGTGCACTTCTCCCCAGCGCTCTGTCCATCAAACAAACCTTCTCTGATTTACAAATAGAAGTGCTGAAATGAATTATTAAGTTATAGCAGCAAAAGACACTAAAACGCATGTCACGGCCCCAGTGACACTAGAAACGATTATTCCATTTATCAGAGTGCCTGCCATGTTGGAGTATATGAGACAATGAGTACTGAAGGAGGTTTATTTCTGTCTACAATTTATTTCTACCTAAAGAATTTTAATGTGAAAAATGTTAAATATCAGTGTAGATATACTGGCACTTGGCAGCTTTCTAGATTTGCCAGTTCCATTCCACGGGCAATGATTAATGGGTGTAGAAGAATTTTCACATCAGGTAGGAATGAGTATTAGCTCTACTTTCTGGAAAAATACCAATCAAGGCAATTACATTCCGCCTATTACTAATATTATTTACTGCCTATGTAACATTATGTGGTCAGAATGTTTTCTATTTGTTAGCCGATGAAGTCCAACGGTGTTAAGTGAAACGGAATGATCCTTATTCTCCAGAAAAAGAAGTGAAGACAAAGAGAGGGTGTCTTTGTTGGAGCTAAAACTCATCATCGATGGAAAAACACGGAACATTTTTAGGGAGATGCACACTGTAACTCCTGATCACTCCGGCATGTGGAAAAATGTCAATCTGCTGCTGTGCTCACTGGTTAGAACCCCCACTTTGGTTTCAGTTCCTTCATAATTGGGCTTCTGGAGTACGGCCGCCCTCATCCTTCTCTTAGTCAAAAGCACCACTATGTCTTTGCCCTTAATCTCTACCTGTCCAGCTGGCAAGTACAGCCCTGTGAACGAGGCCTAATGTACAACCCAGCACACATAAAGACATTGTGCTGTAGGTGACTTAAAAAGGTGCACAGGGGCACCTGGGTGGCTCAGTTGGTTAAGCCTCTGACTTCGGCTCAGGTCATGATCTCGTGGTTTGCGGGTTTGAGCCCCACATCGGGCTGTGTGCTGACAGCACAGATCCTGCTTGGGATGCTCGGACTCCCTCTCTCTCTATGCCCCTCCCCCTCTCGCACTTTCTCTCTCTCTCTCTCTCTCTCAAAACAAATAAACTTAAAAAACAAAGGTGCACAGATGATCATCAAAAAAATAAGAGACAACAGGTACTAATGAAGACGCACTGAAACAGTGCCTTGTGCAATGATGGTGGGATTGTAGTTTTGTGCAGCCACCTTGGAAAACATATGGAGGTTCTTCAAAAAGTTAGAAATAGATCTACCATATGATCCAGCCATTCCAGTTCTAGGCAGACACCCAAAGGAAATGAAAACAGGAGTTTGATGAGGTATCTGCACTCCCGTGTTCATTGCAGCATGATTCACAATAGCTGAGATGCGGAAATGACGGAAATGCCCATCAATGGATCAGTGAGTAAAAAAGACGTACGTATACACAAGGGAATGTTACTCGGCCTCGAAAAAGGAGGATATCTTGCCATGTGCAACAACATGGATGGATCTTAAGCACGTTATGCTAAGTGAGATACGTCAGAGAAAGACAAGTACTGTATGGTATCCCTTCCATGTGGAGTCTAAAACGGTCAAACCTGTTAAAAAATGAAACAGTGGTTAATAGGAGATGGAGCTGGAGGGATAAGACTGACGGTGTTAAGCTTGTAACAACTGTTAAGCTACAGAGATCTAATGTATAGTATATTGAATATAGATAATACTTACTGTAAGTATAAAATGTGCTAATATTGTGACAACCTTTTATTAATGGATCATAGCAACGTGGTATACAACTTAAATTTATACAGTGTGACATGTCAAATTTGTCTAACTAAAACTTTTTTTTTAAATAAAAGGAGCACAGTTGTTGAAATGATAATGATGGTGCTTGTGGACGTTAGATTTTATTAAGCTCTTGGCTGTACTCCATACTTTACCCTAGGTGCTTCACATACATAATCGCATTAAAATGCAATGGGATCATTTACATTCTGCACAAACATTGCTGTAAAGATAGCAAATGGCAGGGCCAAGATTTAAAATGAGATTCTACCCACTTCCAATGTTAATTCTCCTTACTATAACATGTGGGTCTTCAAATCCAATGGTTTCTGAGTACAACTCATGTGAAACCTGTGACCATGGTTCTATGTTTGTTTCAGTCTTAAACATATAACATTACCAGCAACTTCATTATCCCGTTAATAAGTCAGAATCATTAAGTTGATACTTTTCTGTCTTAGGTGAAAGACTGGAGGATTACTGGTCAAGTCTGTCGTGTGCTTTGTGAGCTCATCACAGAGGTACTCAAAATAGAAAGTGCAAAAATGTCGGACAGTGAAGTTTCCACTCGTAACGCGGTACAAACTTATTTTCTGAATTAAATGCATATCGTTAAGAAAAAATTCTCTTAACTTGTTACTACTCATTGTCGGGAAAAGAAAAAGAAATACCCCAACAAGATTTAAAATGACTAGAGAGCTCACCATTTACAAGTACTCTGGTTCAACTATCGGTGTATGTCACTTATATCCATTTCTAGGAACATGAAATCACTGCACATAAATCACAAAGATTTATAAAATCTTTTTTTTTTTTTGCACTTAAGCACACACTGAAAAGTATTTACAAACTATCCCTGTACAGTATTATGTTAAATATCTGTAGAGCATATTACCTCTAACTGAATCATTTATATAGTCAATTTGATTCTGAGGCTTCCCCCCCACCCCCCAATTTTTGGCAACAGAAATAATCTTATAATGAGTATTTTTGCTGATAACCTGATGTGAATATCTCTGGTCAGTTCCTTTTATAAATGCTCAAAAGTGGAATTATTGGGCCAAAAGAGAACACACAAATTATCTACTAAACACTTGAAATGTCTAGTATGGTGCCGGTCGCTGTGTTGAAGGACATGTGACCAAAGAAAGTATAGAACATGCTTTCCATATGGAAGACACAACCATTTCAGAAGAAAGGGACTTTCAATGGAGGTTGAAAAGGTAAGATTGAACACAGGTGTCAAATAAACATCCTAATGATGAACAAAATAGAATAGGTATAATCTAGCCACAAAATTACTCAACACTAGTATTTTATTTGTGCAAAAGTGAAAAATTTATAATTGCTTCTACAGACTTCGATTAGATTAAAAGAAAGGGCATTTCTCCCCCATAATAATACCTTAAAATTTATAACAAAATCCAACGAATGTCACACACCAGAGTCTTAAAAATTTGATCTGATTTTACATTCCTTGACAGTTCCTTGATATCTCAATCTTAGCCTTAAAAACTTTGAACAAAGAGCAGTAACGTCACCACAATTCTGCTTCCTTTCTAAAATGCTTTCACATATCACAAATCAAGTAATGGTCTTTAAAAAAATTTTTTTTTAATCCTTATTTATTTTTAAGAGAGAGAGACAGAGTGTGAGCAGGGGAGGCGCAGAGAGAGAGACACACACAGAATCTGAAGCAGGCTCCAGGTTCTGAGCTGTCAGCACAGAGCCCGACTCGGGGCTTGAACTCATGAACCATGAGATCATGACCTGAGCCGAAGTCGGATGCTCAACCGACTGAGCCACCCAGGTGCCCCCAATTAATGGTCTTAAATAAATCACTTTGTTTCCTCGTCTGTAAATTAATACCTGAAGGTTTTTCCTCTAAAATCACAGGACCCTTGGGGGGAGCCTGGGTGGCCTCAGTTGAGCGTCCAACTTCGGCTCAGGTCATGATCTCACGGTTCGTGAGTTCAAGCCCCGCGTTGGGCTCTGTGCTGACAGCTCGGAGCCTGGAGCCTGCTTCGGATTCTGTGTCTCCCTCTCTCTCTGCCCCTCCCCTGCTCACACTCTGTCTCTCTTGCTTTCTCTCTCTCTCTCCAAAAATAAATAAACATTAAAAAAATTAAAAAAAAATCTTTAAAATCACAGGATCCTCATACCCGCTTGCCTGAGATAACTCACTTTAACACTGGGGAGACAAAAAGGACTTGAAAAACTTTTCCGTGTCATGGTTCTTCTACCGTTTTCCCTCGTGCCTCCCTCCACTAACTTTCCAGGATTCCTAGATTTAATGGAAATCTATACAAATTAGTCCTAGCTGAAACTGCTTTTCTAGGTGTCAATCTGCAGTTCAGAGATTTCCTTATGAGTGAGAAAAACAGGGTAGTTCTAGGACCGTAATGGAATGACTGATGACTTAGTTCTCACAGAAAAATCTTGAATGTTGCTGGTATAGTATGAGGCACCTATCCAGAAGACAAGAAGTCTAGAAACCTGGGTATGATGTCTGGCTTTGCCATGAAGCATGATGGGTCACAACCTGGCGTTTATACTTCTTACTCGAGGCTTTAGATATGTCCAAATCTGTGTTCTTTTTAGAATGGCTAATTCACATTGCTATGGAAACTGATAGGGGCCACGGGGTCACTTGCTAACAGAGCTGGATGTACGCTGAAAATTGAAAAATTCAAACCAGACCGTAATGTTAATTCATTACAGAGATTCAGGATGTCGTGCCCTAAAACATTGCTGGGTGTAATGCGTGGGTGATCTCTACTTCCATTTCTGAGAATTATTTATGTGATTAATCACATTCAGGAGTACATGTTCATGTAGAGACGTCGGCACTGGCGTGGGCTGTGCGAACAGGTATTTTCCCTAATTACTCCCTCAGAACTATTAATTGAGCCGTCATCCAGATCGGTCTCAATGGTCTGTGGCAAGATAATTAGCTGAAATATCCACAAACAAACCTGCAGGGCGCCCGCAGTCAGCAGCGTGTACAGAGCTGCACGCAAAGCAGAGAGATGTTTTGTGGGTTAGATGAGCTCTGGCAAGGAGGTTACTAGGTGGGAGCGTTAAAGGAAAGGGGCAAACGTGGCCATTCGAGGCCCAGATAGAAAACACCAGCGATGTGTGATGGCGCTTGACAAGCAGTCGTTCCGAAACTGTTAGTGTTGCGGGCCGTTTCCTTCGGTGAACTGCAGGGAAGGGGACAGAGGCTGGGATGGTGACACTGGCACAGCATCACAGACCTGGCACGTCCCAGCACAGCACTGAGGCAAAGCCGTCTGTTGTCGCTGCTTCTCGGTTTCCCCGCTTGGGCGGTAAAAGGAACTAGATTGCTGTTTCTCAAACTTTTTTTCTTCTTTTTTAATTAAAAAGAAAAAAACCCTTAAGCCACTGAGCCTTTGCTCCCATGAAATGTTACCTGGAAGCCCCACCAGCAGCCTGGAGAATAGGTTTCTCTTCCTTGTGACGACAGCGCCCTGCTTGCACAACCCTCCCTGAGTCCCGAGGGAGCCTCTGCATCCCATACTATCTCAGGGCATGTTCTGGCAACTATCGAACTAAATGCACGTTTCTCGAACTTAGCTCTGCATACAAGTCACAAGGGATCTCATTAAAGCGCAGATTCGGATTCAGGTTTGGGGGGAGCCCTGGGACCCCGCATTTCCAACAAGGTCCTAGGCGATGCTGACACTGCTTGTCGGTCCACACCACACACAGTGAATAGCAAGCGGGGATGACGGTCTACAGGCTCTTCAAACAGGAGCATTCTTTAAAAGTGGGTGGTTGAAGAAATATTGATGTTTGATCTCCTGTGTGTCTCCAGTGGACCTCTGTGGGAACTGAACATGCGTGCACACATCTGGGTCAACCTCTCCATACGTATTTAGCTGTGATAACACCGAACTGTCCAAGGGGAGGATATTTCTTTTTCTTTTTCATTACTTCTAAATGCAAATTATTCTCTGTGCCCTTTAATTTGTGTTGAACGTTCTTTCAACACAAGTTCTATTAAGTTATAAATCTGGGTTGCCAGATTGGGCAAATGAATATTACAAAACACCAGTTAAATTTGAATTTCAGATAAACGGTGAATAATTTCCCAAAACTATACTGCATCAGGCATACTTCTACTAAAAAATTACTCGTTTATTATTTGAAATTAAAATTTATCTGTGTCCTATATTTTATTTGGCAACCCTATCTGTAGGGAAACACAATGGCTTCGGGCCCTGCCATTCAAACTTGGAATCTAATTAAAATAAACTATTCCTATTTGGGGCTGTGCCTCCTCGTTCCATGAATTGTAAGTCACTTTTTCCTTAAAAAGAGTAACTCAAATTGATTTGTCTGTCTTCTGCTGTGGCCAAGAATTACAAGCAGTAACTCTTATGTGAAGCAGAGCCTGGGTGTTCTTTTACATATTTTCAACTCATTTTCATTGCTTTTCTTCACATGGAAGTTGTCTTATTGTCCTATAGCTGCCTCTTCTCCAACCTATAATCACCACTTTCCATGGGTATGTTGCCTTCATTCTAGAACTGTCCTATGGATGATCCTGAAAAATCGGTTAGTATCCTCATAGTGAGTACATGTCCAAGATGAAAATTATCTCAATGCAGGTAGAGAACAGCTGTCCACTGGGATTAACAAAATCATCATATTACTCACGTCATTTTCCCAAAGCTAAAGTATTTATTTTTTAAGTAGGCGTCATGCCCAGCATGGAGCCCAACACGGGGCTTGAACTTGTGAGTATGAGATCAAGACCAGAGCTGAGATCAAGAGTAGGATGCTTAACCGACTGAGCCACACAGGTGCCCCTAAAGCTAAAGTATTCTTAGAATAAATGTTACGCGACATTTCCCTCCTCTTGAAGACAACATTATTTTTGGTAATAACCATAAAATGAAATGAATAATAGTAATGGCCAAAAGGGAAATGCAGACAGTTGAAAATCTTCCTGTTTTAAACTTCTTAGATATACTCATGCCAGTGACAAACATTACAGATGAAAAATGAAATAAATGTTACCATAAAAAAAGAGAAAACACAAATGACTTAATGTATTTTTGAAAAAAAGACACATGAAGGAATACTGCCAAATGAGTCAACTCTGCAATGTTCAAGAGAATGATCTGTGCTTTGCGGTAACAGAAAGGAAGTAACTAAAGTTCCCTTACTTCACCTTCTCAACCACAGTGTCATCATGCTTCACTTAGAATCTGCGGTTTTATTTATTTTTTTGCGTGCGTTTTTATTTTCTTTTTCTCAAGTTCTTATTTGAATGAGAATCTACCGTTTTAACACAGACATATGTGGCGCTATATGGGTTGGAGACCCGCTAAGCCTGAACACGCGCAAAAGACTCCAGATTCCCATGAGTTTATTCCCTAAATGAGTGCATGTGGCTGAGTCTGCGATCAGGGGTTAGGTGTGTATAACCCGGAGTTCTTTGAATTAACTTCCATATAGAAGACAGTATTTACTAAAGGATATGTCATAAAACTGTACTAACTGGAAGTTTACATATAAACTATGTTGGTAAAACTCGACAGTAACTGAATCAACTTGCTAGCAATGAGATGAGCAAAAGATTTTGACACAATTTAGAATTTCAGGCACACGGTGATGATGAAACACTAACCTGGTTTTAGCCAGGTTTATTATAATTATTCCATTCTCTATAGACAATGCACCTCCTTATTACCTGCAGCAGGGATAGACTGGTCTCAATGCCCTTCCCTTGGTTCACCTTCTGGTGCACAAGGAGACTGAAAATAAGTGTTTGTGCTGACCTGCATAGATCTTGCTCTATTGTTTATGCCCCACGAGGGACACAAGCTTCCAGATTCTTGAGTGACAAGCTTTCTGCTTGACTTCCTTTCCTCCTCTTGACTTCAACTCATTATTGGCCATCTTGTTGCCCCAAGCGAGGATGACGGGAGAGAGTGACTATTAGTTAATGCGTGTGGCTGTAAATGCATTCAGTCAGCCAATAAAATTACTATACAAGCACTGATATGTAAGACACAGCCCTGAACTCAAGGCATTTATAGCATATTCAAGGAAAATAAGATATTTGCCTACAAAAGCTTGAATAGGAGCTAACCAACAGTACAAGCTATAAATGCACAGAGAAGAGGTTTGAAATCAAGTATCTGCTTGCTGAAAGTATCTGACAATGAATTCCATGCATTTTGAGGAAAGCGGTCTTCAACTGAATCTGGGTCATCGTAGACGCTTGTGGGCAGACTGACTATAAAGACAGAGAGCAGAATAAAAGTCCCCATCTTTTGAAAATATCCACTTCTATGTCTTCTACACTGCTCATTCTCTATCTCATCTCTAAACAGTTCCCTCCACAGCCTGGTCTCTAAATCCTTCAGATTGTGGGTCACCGCCTTCCACTGGTCTCATCCAGGCTCTACCCAATTTCTGCCGGCCTGAATTCCATGGTGGCCCGCCAGTCACCTTACTGCCTGTTCCCTCCTCTGACGATCAATCCTCATTGGTATGACAATCAAATCCAATCATAAATCCTCATCCTCTATGTTTTCCCATTCCAGACCCTAAGCAGTCCCAACTACTACAGAAAAAGGTCACATGTTCAGATTAACCCAGCCACAAAGAATCACACGCTGTTAACTGGGAAGTCAGTGATTACTTTTCTCCTGTTAAATCCTTGTGATACATCCAAACTCCATCCAACCCCATGCTGCCCTCCCTGAATCTGGTAGATCATCACCCATTTCTTCCCTGAGAAGGCTAAGCCTTTAGGAAGACGCTAATCCTTTTCCCTTTCTCTTCATTAATGCCTTTACATCTACTCATCTTTCGTCATCTGAAATGAAAAGACGTTCTTCCTCTGCTGCAGTTAATTGCCTCTCCTACTCCATGTTGTCTGTGCTATGAAGTTACTTATCCCTCCCTCCTCCGTTGGCGCCTTGAAACACTCCTTTCATTGTTTCTTTACCTCGTGCCTACGCTTCACATCAAAAAGCCCTGTATTTGATGTTTCTTTGTATCTGCAGTACTATATCTCTTGAGCTTCTGACTGAATCCACTGCCTTCACGTTTCAAAACCATTTTTTACAGGCTTCATTCAGTCTGGCGCCTGCGCCCTTCCCTGGATCTGCATTCTCTCCTGTTACAAATGATCTCATTGCCAAGTTAGTACCTTTTTTTTCCCCTCATTCTGTGGCTTCTCTAGAGCACTTTAAACAATTCTTTTGTGTCTTGTTTTTTTTTACTTCCCTTCTTAAACTTTCTGCTTTATTTATCTTTTTAATGTTTATTTACTTTTGAAGGAGGGAGAGACGGAGCCTGGGGGGCAGGTAGGGGAGGAGCAGAGGGAGAGGGAGACAGAATCCGCAGCAGGCTCCAGGCTCCGAGCTATCAGCCCAGAGCCCGATGTGGGGCTTGAACTCACGAATCATGAGATCATGACCTGAGTGGAAGTCAGACGCTTAACCTACTGAGCCACCCAGGTGTCCCCCCAAAATATTCTTTTAATGTTTATTTATTTTTGAGAGAGAGAAAGACAGAGCATGAGCAGGGGAGGGGCAGAGAGAGGGAGACACAGAGTCCCAAACGGGCTCCAGGCTCAGAGCTGTCAGCACAGAGCCCAACACAGGGCTCGAACTCAGGAGCCGAGAGATCATGACCTGACCCAAAGTCGGACACTTAACTGACTGAGCTACCCAGGCGCCCCTATCCACGTGTTACCCACACATTTATCCACAAACGCTCTAATCTATTTCCCATAGCATTCTTCTTTATTCTCTGGGGTTTCAATTTCTACTACTGTGACTTCCATTTTTGCTTTTTCACCTGACTGCTTTATGTCAATCCATTCTTTCTCTTCAGTTGATTTCTCTGAGAGGGTCATCTGTGATTGGACCATCAATGCAAGACAAACATGCTTAAAGTTCATCCCCTCATTTTCCTTCCTAAACTAATTTCATCTTCTGATATTTCTAAATCTGTTGCTAAAAAATGTAATTTCTCAGTTGCTCAGATTTTGTGCTTTGGAGTTACCTGTAATCCTTTCTTCTTCATGCCATATATTCAGTGCGAAGAATCAGGATACCCTCCCCACCTTTCCCACTACTCAGCTATAGGGGTTTGGGCAATTGCTTCGTTTCTTAGAATCTCCGTTACCTTATCTATAAAATAGGTATGTAAGAATGCCTGCATTTGCAGACCTCATCGGGAAGTAGGGAGAATCAAAGATCATTGATTGAAAGCACTTTCTGACACAAAGCAGGTGAAAATTGCCAAACCCTATCTTCTTCCTCCATGTGGCTCTCGAGTTGGCCCCATTCTGTTCCTGCACCAGTACCCTAATTCCACCTGCAGCTGTCACCTGCACATGGACTGCTGACACAGCCTTGAACTCTCCTATAAGGGCTTTTTTACTCTCCTAGCTTCTTCTCCAGTCCCCTCCGTACCACCATTTTCAACTGCTTCTTTATTACAAAATTGATTCGCATTGTTTGTAGAATCAAGTACGGATTACATAGCTCTTTGTTATTTTATTTATTTATTTATTTATTTATTTATTTATTTATTTATTTAGAGTGAGCACATGGAAGGGGAGGGGAGAGTGGGGCGGGGAGGGGGAGAAAGAGAGAGATTGAGAGAATATGAATTTTAAGCAGATTCCACGTTCAGCAAGAGCCCGACACGGGGGTGCTCTATCCCACAACCCTGGGATCATGACCTCAGCCAAAAATCAAGAGTCAGACATTCAACCAACTGAGCCACCCAGGCGCCCCAGATTACATAGTTCTTTGAAGCTTGTCACATCTAACCTGCATCTACATTAAAGTCACCCCCATACCAATGCATAGATATCAAGGTACAGTTGAGTAATTTGCTGCTTCTTGCCCTTTCTTGATTTAATGTTTTTAAAAAATCATACCACACCTACATCTCTTCTATGTGGAATGCCGTCTTCCCTTCCTCTTTGCTTAGGCCCGGCATAACATTTGTTTTTTTTCAGCATGCCCCTTAAATTCTACCTCTTTGATAAAATTGCCCCTGATTAATCTCCCTCTCTTTCCTGCGAATTTTATAGTAATTGGTTACGTTCTTTATTCAGCATGGAACATACCTTTGATGTTCCTTTTATTATTATTAAATTCACATGTGGCTATTCGGCCTTTAAAGTTTTTATGTTCTGTATCTCTCCATATGTAACAAGCAGGGAATATGAGTATACATAGGGTGACCATATGATGGGTTTATTGTTCAAATTAGGACACTTTTGAGAGTGAACGGCAGTTGCGTTAACAGTTGTTTCACACAACAGACATAAACTGGGGCAGTCCCACGCAGACTGGGACGGATGTTTACCCCAGTTATAACGCCTCTGCGATATTAATACCATCTACCAGATTGCACTGCGCAAACATGGGCTCTAGTTTTGATCGATTTTCCATGACACAAGCAGAGAAGATTCCAGTCTTCTTTTGCATTAGTCATAATTTATGATACCGTGTTGATACTGCATTTGGCAGTATCTTTTTTTTTTTTTTTTTTGCTACAAGCGGTTGTTTTCTACTAAAGTAGAGTAATAATTTGCTATGAGATAGGCACATCGCCCTGAAGAAGGTAATTTGCAGTGAGTGTGAAAACAGGCCAGTTCACTGGTACGCAGTGACTTGGTTAAAAGGCGAGATGCTGCTGCTCTGGTCATAAATGTACTCAGAAAAGTGGTTTACAACAATAAGCCTGGCTGGGTTCCTCAAGAGGCTGTTCTCATAAAGTTACTTGTATCGGGAGCATCACTGGGTTTCCGAGGGAGGTCAAGGAAAAGCTGGCAAATTGAGCTGTAATTAACCGTGACTTTAGGAATGGTAAACAGTGAGCTATTTTCTGCCCTAGAGGGGTGTGTGCTTTAAACCACATTTAATCACAAGATTAGGAAATAGCCCAGTGGAAGAATTTATACCGCCAAATCCAAGAGGGGATGCTATTCATTTGACAATTTAGAGTAATGCTTATCCATCAAACCAGGGCAAAAATAGAACTATAATATTTGACTGGCGTTTTATGACATGTGCTTAATGTGTGTGTGTTGAAATGAAAGGAAAAGTTTTAGAAAAAATTTGGAAGGTAGGTAGCATACCTTTTCCGTATTTTAGGTACTACATTGAAAACGAATATCCGTCATGAGGTATCTTTTAAATTTGAGAAGCTTGATCTATTTATTTTGGAATTTTGGATACATACTATCTCTTGTCAAACCAATGCAGAAACTGAATTTAAAAATACTTATGATCCTGAGAAGGGGAACAACATAGCATTAGCAAGTCAGAAAAATAAAAGCTAAGGAGTATGTGCTGTAGAAGATGAACTATAAACGTGTTACAGATGCATTTATAATGACGTTTACATACAGTGTTACAACTGAGTAATATCAGTGTTTTATCCTTTATTTAGGGCCTCCAGCAATGTTCACTACTGTCCTTTACAAAGATTTAAGTAATTTCCACAACAACTTGGTTTGAGGGAGCAAGACATTGATACTGCGACAAGTACTGATCACCAATATGATATTACGTGAGCCAGGTTATAGTCCTGGAAGTAACTCCCATTTTTTTCAGTATTTTAAAAATGAAAAAGAGAAACAAAATAAGATGTCTGAGATATACCCATCAGAACCTATAAAAATGACTTTTTATTGCACAATTGATGATATTATAGCCAGGGGTCGAGAACATGGTTTGTGAATTGTTTATGACGCTTGTTCTTTTCCCCTTCCTCTTATCTGGTAACTCACCCACACTTGCTTAAGAAAAGAGGGCGGGTATGGGAAATCAAGGAACCTTTCTGATAAATCCAAGAAGGTAGGGGTGGTTAATAAATGGCATTTATGCAACTTTTGGCTGAACCTAATGACTATTAACTTTGTTTTTCTTTAAAAAAAAAAATTCCAGCATAATTAACGTACAGTGACTAGTGACAATTTTTTTAAAAATAGTGCTCACAACACTATGCTGATGGAAGACGAAAGAAAATTTGATTTCAATTCATGGCTGGGTTACACAGAGGGGTTGAGGAATTGACCCAAATTCACAAAGCTAGTAAATTAAAAGCTAGAACTACACTCTTTCTACCTCATTTCGTTGGTTCCTGGTTCTGTTACCAAGAAACCAAGGTTTTAAGCAAGTCTCTTCCCATCTCTCGTTATCCACGTTCTCGTGTATAAAATGAGAACGCGAGTTCTCTACTTAGTAAGAGCTTACGACTTCCAGTCTGCTTTAACACCTGATAACTATGGGCCAATAACTGTTAAAAAGGGCAATATTTTTTATCAACATTATTTTCTGCATTTAAAACACTGCGAATGACTCAACGAAAATATTCCAATAAGATTTGCATTAAAAATGTGTGAATTTGTCAACTCTTATGACATCAAAGTTGCCATTTAAAGGGCTGTTTATATTTTCAAAGTATACAAATGTGTTTTCCAGGGAAATGGGGTTTAATTTTTCTTTAGGTGAGACAGATGAGGCAAAAAGTTGTGAACTTGACTTTTGTGCATTTGATTTTTCTTTACGTTTCCCGCCACCTTCAACTTCCTATCATTTCATGATTGTGTTTATTGAAGTTCCACTTGGATTATTTTAGATGAGACTATTTATTCAGCAAGTATTTGCTAAGCATTGTGCTTCTCCTTGGGGACAAAAACAATAAAGAAGACAGATACACTGTCCCCTGGAGCTCCCACATTGTTATTACAGTTCACCAAGAAGTAAAATAAAACAATACTCACAATGAGAAAAGTCTGACTTTGTTTTAAAGTTCCCTTGAAGGAACTGATCGGTCAGTTCTACCTATTAACCAGAGTTAATAGAAAAGAACTTAGGTCTTAATATCTGGTTACTTATCTGTTCCACTGAAATGCCATACATAAATCATTTCATTTGAAAAATAGATATATAGTAAATTTTCCAATTACCCCAATTTATTCTGTTAAATAGATTTTACAGTTGGTAAATAAGAATTTAAATCCAAAAACATGATAATGGTTTAGATTTTTAAAATATATTTTCTTCTATGTGCTCCTGTCATTTTTCATAAATATCTTCCTCATAAAATTTTCTGTCATTATAGTTTTTTCTCCAACAATTTCATTTCTTTTGCATTTGGATTTGTCCAATATCCTCAATGGTTTTTAATCCCTCTAGCTCCTATGTTTTCTAAACAAATTCTAATGCAATTTTGTTGGTTGTCAAAACACATCCAGCTCAATGATTTTCTTGGATTTTTCATTATTCTAATGAATTTCTTACATGGTTTTACATGCATTAGATGGTAACCATTTTCTCTATTAATAACCCTTCTTTTTAAATTTTGTCAATGGCTTACTAAATTGAAGTGGCTTTCTTGCTCACATAATAATACAAGACAGTTTTTCTTATAGACAGGCACCTTCCTTCCATGCATGGATCAGGCTTCTTCCATTTTGCTTCTCCATTCCCTAGGAATCACACGTATCCAGTGGTGAAACAGGAGGAAAGGTATGTAAAAGGCACATCCAATTCTTAAAAGCCTTAACTTAAAAGTAGCACAAACCATTTCCTGGTGGTGATTAGTAGTCATGGCCATGCTCAGATACAAGACAGAACAGGAAACTTAAATTATGCAATTACTTACCATTTACCACTATCTACTATGGAATTGGAAACATGAATTACCAGTACATAAAAAAAAACTAGTTACCTGTCTGCACCACACATACCCATCCCTTTGTAAGGATTTATATGAGGCTGAGAGATTTACAATTGGAAGACACTTAGTGCAGGATATGCCAGATCAAAAACTATACTAAATAAATGATATCTACCATATATAAATTATGCATATTATTACATAATATATGCCCATTATATAAATTATAATTATAACAATTATAATAATAATTATGAATGTATTATATAAATTATATAAGTTACAATGAGCATATATAAATTAGCAATTCCATTTGCCTTTTAATTGAGGTATAATTGATAGAACATTATTTTAGAGGTATACTAGCAACTGCACTTAAAATATATAAATGGAGAAACCTAGAAAAATATTGTAAACATTTTCTAAAAATTTCCAAAATGTTTGTTGACAGGTGAAGCCAGCTGAAACATGAAATGTGAGTTACAGCAATGGCCACCTTCAAATGTACAAAGCGCAGTCATATTGGGAAAGTATACAGATGCATCCTGAGTGGTGCCAGAAGGCTGAACTGAGTTCGCCAGTGCTTGTTTGATATCTCTGTTGTCATTTTGTTTGTCTAAATCTCTCTAATTTTCTCAGGAAGGTGTCATAAAAACAATATTACCAGAATTCTTGTATGTTGATAATAGTTTATGGCACTTTAGGTTGGTATCGTTGAACATAAAGCCTTGGTCTACATATTCTTTCCTTTAATATTTTTATCCCATTTTCCTCTGGCACAAAAAGTGGATGATGATCTAATTGATGTTCTTTTATAAATCAGGTGTTCCTTTTGTCTGAGGGTACAAAGGATTTTCTTTCTTTGGAAAAAAATCACTCACTGATTTCAGTAGAATATATCTTAACATTGGTTGTTTTGGGTCAGTAATCTCAGGTACCCAGTGAGTACTTTCAACATTTAGATTTGTTTTTAAGATTCAAGAACTTTGAAAAAAAAATCATAGTTCGGGGTATTGCTTGATTGATTGCTTTGGTTTTTCTTCCTTAGGGATTCCTATTATCCACATGTTGGATCTTCTTTGCAAATCTTTAAGATTTGTCATCTATCATGAAAGAAGTTTCAAAATGAAGTCAGCATTGATAAGAGAGCCGCCTGCGCACATCTCCTGTTTCACTCCTTGGTACACCATGAACTTTTGACATTCGTCATTTGCAAATTGACCACCTCCTGGAACACATCCTTCTACTTTGGACTGAAACAGAGATAATGTAACACTTGTTAGCTAAATAGCCAATCGTGTATTAGATAATCAGTTTAAACTCTGCCAGCACCAATCATAATGCTTTCAAAACAAGTTATGTAACTTTGTAGTTTTTGCTTTTATAAGCCTGCACTGTCTCCAATTCAATTTAGAGCACACTTTTCATTTAGGTCATCTCTATCTCCGGGACTGCAATCCCTAAGACCCCCAATAAACTCTTTTTGATGCTTTGTAGACTCGGTCTCTGTGGACTCTCTCAAATTCTTTTTATCTCCTTTTGTTCTTTTCAACTAAAGGAGATTTCTTCCTTTTAACCCTTTATTTCTGCTAAGTAATTAAGAATTATGTTTACTTGCTCTTCTTGTTATTCATGTTTTTTCCCCCTCATTTCCAAAATGATTTTTTGATGTCTGCCACGATTTTTATTTTTAGTTTACATAATGCCAATTTGAGTTGTTCTTTAATGCTTTGCATCATTTTCTTAATGCTTTGTAGCTAGTTTTGAAATAGTACTTTAGAATTTTTATTAGATTCCTAAAGCATGTCTTTCTGATGTGCTGTCTTTGTCTTAGGAATAGTATTCTGCCCTTTATTTTCTTTAAATTATAGTATCTTTGCATTGGACTTCCACCTCCAAAATTTTCTTTTGTTCATTTTTATGTGAATTTAGTTTCTCTAGACTTTTAGAAAGAGGGTTGGTTCAAGTAACACTGACAGCTTCAGAGTTCCCTCTTCTGTTTCTCTTCAGTGGTGTTAAAAACATATGCTTTCTGAAATTTCCTGACTCTGTTTCCTTCTCCAACTTTCCTTCTCCAACTTTATGATTTTTAAGAAATCTCTGTTGTCCCTATGCTACTCCATTTTTTAAAATTTTTTTACTTAAAAAAATTTTTTTTAATTACATTTATTTATTTTTGAGAGAAAGAGTGAGACAGAGTGTGAACGGGGGAGGGGAAGAGAAAGAGGGAGACACAGAATCCGAAGCAAGCTCCAGGCTCTGAGCTGCCAGCACAGAGTCCATAGCAGGGCTCAAACCCATGAACTGTGAGATCATGACCTGAGCCGAAGTTGGACGCTTAACCTACTGAGCCACCCAGGCACCCCTACTCCATTTTTTTTTAATATGAAATTTATTGTCAAATTGGTTTCCATACAACATCCAGTGCTCATCCAACAGGTGCCCTCCCCAATGCCCATCACCCACTTTCCCCTCCCTCTCACCCCCCATCAACCCTCAGTTTATTCTCAGTTTTTAAGAGTCTTTTATGGTTTGGCTCCCTCCCTCTCTAACTTGCTACTCCATTTTTAAATGTTTATTTGTTTATTTTGAGAGAGAGAGAGAGGGAGAGTGGGGGAGGGGCAGACAGCAAAGGAGTCAGAGAATCCCAAGCAGGCTCCCAGCTGTCAGTGCAGAGACCTATGTGGGGGCTTGAACCTACAAACTGTGAGATCATGACCTGAGCCAAAATCAAGAGTCAGACACTTAACTGGCTGAGCCACCCAGGCGCCCCCTTTCCTACTCCATTTCAATTCCACTCCCAGACTTTTCTCCTAGTGTGGGTGCTATCGTGGAAGATGGCCCCTGGAAAGTCAGTTTTGAGAGTTCCCTAGACTAGACCTCTCTAGCCCCTTTAGAAGCTTGTACACCGGTCCCTTGCACTCACTCACAACTGGAGTTGGCCCATGCCCTTCCCATTTTCTGCTACTGTTCTTCCATTAACCTGTTGTATTTTCCAGTCAATGCCTATTGGCTGTACTGTGGGCCTCCTGTTTTCAGGTCTGCTGGCCAGCTTCTTTTCTCACCTTTTGCTTCCTCTCACATAGACACTGACAACATTCAGTTCTGCGGATATTGACAGTTTGTTATTATAGGTTGTATTGGGTGGTTCTTATTTATGTTTTGGATATAAGTTGTCAGCTAGTCCTGTTGTCAGTGTTGTCCGTAAGGTTTTGGTTTTGACATCCCGTTTGTCCTGTTTGTATCTGGATGTTCTGAAAGATAAAGAATTTATGCTGCTACTGAAAGGGCGGGCCTACGCCGGCCGACTCCATCTTGTTCTGTGTCCTTCACCTTGACCACGCCTCCTCCCCTTGAGTAACCTCCCGCTCACCTGCCTAACAGGACTCGGACCCTTCCCCAGCCAATCGGCTAAGGCCACAGCCATTACCTCACCAACTGCCCCTAGGCCCCAATAAAACCTTTGTCCTTATGAAACTCGCTCTCTCTCCCCGGTATCTCTACACTGCATTAGTGCAGGTAGGGGACTGAGCTGGAGCTAGCTCGAATAAAGGCTCTTTTGCTTTTACATCGGACTCGGCTCCCTGGTGGTCTTTGGGGATCACGAATTCTGGGCATAACAGCTACCACCACTACAACTTCCTAGAAACTTCCATTAGTACTATCTTTTGATATCTAAAGGACTCTTTTCGCACTTACTGTTAAATTGCATCATTTATTGCTATACATCTATCACCATATTGATTTGAAGGAAAATATTACTGAGAATAATTTAGTGCTGTGTCTACTTTTCATCGGAAAAGAAAAAAAATACATAAGCAATTGTTCTCTGTGCTGAGATGAATGAATATACAAATACTGCAGTTCCATAAGGGCAGCAAGGCAAGGCAGAGATTTATCTGTCTCTCTATAACTTGGAGATCAATAAGAGATAATGATATACTTCCTTAAGTGGAGATGCATGGAGGAGAGCTAACCAAAGAGCTGCCTGGTCTCCTCCTGGCTCCTCCTGATCCAGAGTATGGATTTACATTCTGTTCTATGTCAGGGAAACAAATTTGCACCTGTCTGGAATGTGACTCAGCTTCATTATTTATGGAAACATGGGAGTTTCAACTTGAAGTCTGTGTTTGCTATAGCTAAGAGAATGGGTGAGAAGGGGGAAAAAAAAGCACTTTGCCCTTCAGCAGTGATTATAATATAGAGATAAAAATGATCACAGATTTAAATAAAATAGGAATGGGAACGATGCCAAGTTAACTTTCAGAAAGTTTTCTTTAATGCAAATACTGAAAAACTCCCTCAGGCTGCTTGGCAGAACGTGAGAGGGAAGGAAAAAAATAGCAGAAGTGATCTTGAGTGGCCAGGGCTTACACGTTACACCAGAAGTTCTCAGAAGAATCTTAGTCTTCCGAGAAAGGAAGAAAAAGATGGGGATAGAAAGAAAAACCACAAAAGCATTTATTTGTACGTGGAGAATGTCAAGGATGCTTTGCCTGTCCTACCTATTTAAAGAGAGCATACGTATATATTTAACTGTCAACTTCTCTTGGTAAAATTTAGGAAATGCGTTTGCAAAGAGGACTATCTGAGAAAGCAAAGGATAGCACTTTGGATTTCTGTGGCTCTTTGTTAGTTTCTTCTGTTTCAGGTTAACCCCTTATCGGGAAAGATTTGTTTGAGGCACTTTATATCAGTTGATACTTTTCTGACAGATTCCTTTGTTTTTATGCAGACTTTTAAATCAAAACAAACCCATGCCTGGCTCCTCCTTCAGTGACATGAACATGAAATCTAAGGCATCACTCAATGCTATGAACTCCCTAAAAAGACAACAAGTTGAGTTCCCCCTGCAATTATGACTTCATAAAGAATTACATTCTCTGAATAGAGGAGCTATAGGCTTCCTTGCTGTATGGGTATGTTACTTTTTCACTTTGATTTACTCAAAAAATAACATGTCTTCAGAAACTGTAAGCATGTACAATCATACTTTTTACTTTACTTTCCTATTTTTGTACTGAAACGTATACAACTTTGGGGGCGGGAGGAAGCCAGAACATCCTAGACTTACGGGGACAGAATTAACTTTAAATTCATTCTAGTTTAAGCACTTCTATAATGCTTAGATACCCTCTACTAAGTCTTCAACAAAGGGTCCCTTGAATGCTTAAATATATGTGGTGATGAAGAACTCATCACTCAGGAGCCTCTGAGAAAAGTACCTTTTCTGATTATTAGAAAAGCACTACCTCAGTACCAGAGTACCTGTGATTAACAGAAGGTGATTATATTGAGCCCATATTTGTATCTTCATAGCTTCTCCCTGACAATCCTCATATCCATCTCTCAGATCCATTTAGAACAAGTCAGATCTGTCGTTCACAGGACAGCCCATTAATATTGGTGGGGAGCTAGAATGCTTCTCCTTCTACACTTTCTCTGCTAGAACTTCTCTGTCCTTCGACCATTCCTGCCATGAATTTCAAGTCCATAATATTCTTCATGGCTCTCCTCCGAACCCATTTTAGGTTGACCATGTACCTCTACAAGTATAAGGTGAAGAATGAAGCCTACCCTATTTGGTGAGATGCCATCCTGCTTTTCATGAAACATACCTTTTTAAATTGACAGCTACATACTATAAATGATAAATTTTGAGATTACTTTTCACTAAAATTCAGCGTTCTTTACCTAACCTCATGCTACATTAAATGTTCTCCATATTAAACTATACATGCTCAAGATTCAAGTCCAATTATAAGCTAATGAATCAGAGGTATTTCAAGATCAACAGCAAGGAAAATTTGAAAAACAAGAAAAAAATGATGTGACTTAAATTCATAAAACAAAAAATCTGACATACAATTAGGAGATTCGCCCTTACTAAAACCCTAGTACTTTATATTGCAATGAGATTTGAATAATTATCACAAATTTATTTTCTTTAGAGAAGAAAAAGTTTTCTCCTTTTAATAAAACAAATATCATTTCTCCTTCAAAGTTTGTGCCAAGGATGATACTTGGCACAGAGTCAGGGTTCATTAAAAAATGTTTTTTTTTTAACAGATGAATGGCTTTTTCATTAAAATATAAATATTGTAATTAACTGAAAGTAGAGAAGGTACAACAAGAACCAATAATTCTGACTCTATATTCCCTTATTATGTGGTTTTTAAAAAAGTTGTTTTAATTTTGAACTAAAAATTATTTTGTTTATATTGAGAAAGTTTTTATAGACTTACCACCTCAAGAAAACAGAGCAAAATAATCTAATGCATTTGCAAATTAAAACTACCTTTGGCTAATTACTTAAAAATTTTTTTTAATGTTTTTATTTATTTTTAGAGAGAGAGAGAGAGAGAGAGAGAGAGAGAGAGACGCAGAGCAGAGCACGAGCCAGGAGGGGCAGAGAGAGAGAGAGAGGGAGACACAGCATCCAAAGTGGGCTCCAGGCTCTGAGCTGTCAGCACAGAGCTGGATGCGGGGCTCGAACTCATGAACTAAACAGTGAGACCATGACCTGTGTGGAAGTTAGCCGCTCGACTGACTGAGCCATGCAGGTGCCCCTGGCTAATAACTTCTAATAGAATAACAAAGAGCATGATTATGTCGATTATTTATAATAAACACATTTCTTTACATTTGTATTCCCTAGATTCTGAATATTTTTAACGTCCTAATTCAAAGAGTTTAATTTTCTTACAATTGCAAGTCATTCTAGTATTATTTACAAACCAAAGCATGTCATAATAATCAACTTACGTAGCTTAATTTTGTATTTTTGTCAGAAAAAAATTTATACTATGTGAAATTGGTGGGAAAGATCTTATAATACAATAAATTCATTATTATTGTGAAGCAATAATTATAGCTAAAATTAAAGTTCCTATTTTCTGCTTCCAGAAATTGAAAAGATGTATTTATTTTTAACAAAGAACAGTTACCAAAGTCACAAGGAAGAAATTACTCAATAGTTGTCACTGTAAGTGGAATAATCTTTTTTTAAAGAGGTAAGGGGGGGCATGTCTGGGTGGCTCAGTCAGTTAAGTGTCTAACTCTTGATTTCTGGTGAGTCTGAGCCCAGCATTGGGCCCTGTGCTAACATTGCAGAGCCTGCTTGGGATTCTCTCTCTCTCTCTCTCTCTCTCTCTCTCTCTCTGCCTTTCTCCCACTTGTGCTTGCTCTCTCTCAAAAATAAATAAATAAAAACATTTAAAAAAGTGGTAACAGAAGGAGAGGATTAGAATACCTAATACATATATCTTGTACTCAAAATGACATAATTCAGGTTTACAACTGCCCGTGTGAATTATAGCTCTGCAGGTTTTTATTTATTTATTCATTGGATATGTCCATCTGCTAAGAGCTTCCCTGTGGAGATTTTATGTATGTATATATATATATATATATATATATATATATATATATATACACACACACACACACACACACACACACACACACACATAACAAACACACACATACACATATATATGATTTATTTCATGGCCTTTTGCACCATTAAAAATAACTTAGGGAATGGTAATTAAGAAGGAATTTGAGCAGAGAATTCAGTGCAGTCTAAAACGTTTTATTCAGTATTTTTAATAATTCTTCCCAATGAAGGGAAGAAAATATTTCATTAAATTAGAAACATTATTTTAGTTTTAGGAATTTAAATTAAAATGTTACCCAGAAGAGTAAATTAAAGATTGACATCTGTTTAAAAAATCTATATTTTGGTGATTACATATATAAGGGAATCACCATGAACTTGAACTGATGTCTCAGAAACATTCAGCGATGTACATGAAGAAAATCCCAGCGTTTTAGAACAGAAAGTAAGAGAAGAAAACCAAAGACATACTAACAGTGCCTAATTTTTTAAAAGTAAACCAATTTCACTGATTTCCCCCTATATTTTGCTATATTTCTGGAAAGCCGCCATTTAATAAGGCAGCTTTTTCAACAAGAGTGTCAAACCATCTCAAGTTTTGCCTAATCTTTCCTTCCTCATAGCAGTTCATTAAAAGTGAATGCCATTTTCTGCCCCCTTTACGAAACGAAAATAAGAAGTAGTTTGTTTCAATGAATTCTTTTTCTCCTTGAGTTTTCTTTAAGACTATTGAAATAAGACCAAGGAATACCTGTGGGTAAAATTTAGTTTTAAAAAACATGTGACTTCCAGATTAAAAAAAATACTCATGGGTCTATGAAATAATTTGTCTTTTTACTACATAGATTATTCAAGGGATCGTGTCTTCCTGATCCCCAAGTGCTATCCAGCTAGCAGCTGCAAAGCAAGATGCCAAACTTTCAGTAAACACTCCCCAGCAGCAGCCTTTGAATCCTTGCCTGGCTCCTGTCCTCTGGCTTCTTTCCTGGATGTGCGATCCATTGCCAGGAAAAGTTGAGGGCTACAGCTGCCTGTCTTTCTTTAATCATATTCTCCACTGGTCCTTGTTACTCACAAATATTTGTTGGGATGGGGAATCCCTTGAGTGGCAAACTGCTTAAGAGACTTGTTACCTTGTTGCTGTAGGCAGCACAGCCTGCAGCCCAGAAGGAGGAATCCTGGGTTCCAGTCTTAGCTCTGAAACTAGGCTTTCTGTGACCCCAGCACATTATTTCCCCCTCTTGGGGTTCTATTTCTATATTGGGTCTAACTCTAATAAAGGTGTAGAAAGGACACTGCCCACTTAGGTTCCAGGGACAGAGGGTTTTAGTGGTTTGGATTTATCTGGAGGGTTTTTGTTTTTGTTTTTTTTAATGTTTATTTATTTTGAGAGAGAGAGAAAGAGAGAGCACGAGCAGGGGAGGGGCAGAGAGAAGGAGACACAGAATCTGAAGCAGGCTCCAGGCTCTAAGCAGTCAGAACAGAACCCGACAGGGGGTTCGAACCCATCAACTGTGAGATCATGACCTGAGCTGAAGTCAGATGCTTAACCGACAGAGCCACCCAGGCGCCCCGGATTTATCTGAATTTTATAGTATCAAGAGCTATGCAACTGGGGTGTCAGGGGCACACAAAGTTAAAGAGGAAAAAGAATCATCTTTTGGGATGTTGACTTTGGTTGAAGGTTGGGCAGTCATTTTTTTAATATCAAACAAACATGTCTACATTATAGAGGATAATGCAAAATTCATACACATTTTTAAGATAAAACATAAAACCCCAAGGAAATGTATTTGAAGTAGATACTTAGGGAATTCATACACTTTATTCAGGAAAAGTTATAGAATCCTGGGTTTGCACACATGCTGAGGTGTCTTTGTTTTCACATCCTATGATTTTGATGATAAAAATACTGGGTACTTCCGCTAAAGGCAGACATTTTGGTCCTCTAGTAATAATATGAATTTCAAAGTATGATGTGAACATTGACTGGTATTTAGACATTTTGTCCTGGTTTTATTGTGAAAGCTATCATGTGACTTCTAATGCAAGTCAGTATGCACCATTTAAGAATGATGAAAATGTTTTGTCCTTCAGGAACATTAACTGTTTGAGAGAACAGTATGTCTGCCTGCCCTTTCCTTCCTCCTTCCCTCCCTCCCTTCCTTCCAAATATATATCTAGAACTCTATAAAAAGTCTTAAATGATAAAACGATGAGGACAATGATTGGCAAATTGAAAACTCGGAATAAAGGTCATCACACTCTTATATCCTTGGTCATTTGGTTAAATATCTTACTGCTCAAAAAATGTAACGTTTTCTTCAAGCATTACATAAAGGTTGCATCTTTTGTAAAACTAAACATTCAACTTGACATCCACACCTAGCTTAAAATATGCTTATCTGTCTCTACCCAGTAGAATGTAAGCTTCATGAAGGCAATGATTTTCTCTTGTCTTTTTTGCTTATCTCTGTGTCTTGAGTACCTGGCACCTAATAGGAGGTCAACAAATTTGACTAACTGAATGAGTGAGTGGACAACGTATTAGATAGCTTTATCAGCCATCTCCCTCTTCAAGTTTCCAACCTTCTCCTCTCCCCTGTGTTAAAAATTACTTGTCTTTTTATGTTCAAAAAAAAATATGGAGAGATCCAGATTTTCTTTCTAATCCCCTCTTCTCTGCAAGATTTCCTCCAAATTCAGCATTGTCCAATAGAAACACAGTGTGAGTCATATACATAATGTTAGAACTATCTAGTAGCCACATAAAGAGTACAAATAAGTGAAATTACTTTTTATTGAGGTATAAGTGACATATAACGTATTAGTTTCAGGCAGACAACATAATGGTTGGATATTTGTCTATATTGTTAGATGACCACAAGTAAGTCTAGTTATGGTTTGAAACCATACAAAGTTACAAAAAAATTTTTTTTCTTGTGATGAGAACTTTTAAGATTTACTCTTTTGATAACTTTCAAATATACAGGACAATATTACTGACTATCCTCACTTTGCTGTACACTATATCCCCATGACTTGATTTATTTTATAGCTGAGAGTTTATATCTTTTGACCCCCTTTACTCATTTCATCCACCTCTCAACTTCCCTCCCTCCTGGCAACCACTTTTTGTTTTCTGTATGAATTTTGTTTTCAATATGAATTTTGTTTTGTTTGCTCATTTGTTTTGTTTTTTAAATTCCACTTATAAGTAAAATCATATGGCAATCTTTCTCTGTCTGACCTGTTTCACTTAGCCTAATACCTCCCATCCATGTTATCGCAAATGGCAAGATTTTCATCTTTTTTTCAGGGCTGAGTAGTATTCGTGTGTGTGTGTGTGTGTGTGTGTGTGTATGTGTGTGTGTGTGTGTGTGTGTGTGTAATATTGTTCCTTATCCATTCATCCATCAATGGATGCTTAGGTTATTTTCATATCTTGGCTATTAGAAATGATGCTGCAATAAATGTAGGGTATTTTCATTTTCTTTGGATAAATACACAGAAGTGGAATTGCTGGATGATATGGTAGTTCTATTTTTAATTTTTTGAGGAACCTCCACATTGTTTTCCATAGCGGCTGCACCAACTTTTATTCCCACCAATAGCATGTGAGGGTTCCCTTTTCTCCACATCCTGGCCAACGTCTGTTATTTCTTGTCTCTTTTTTTAAGTCTAGTTTTTCAGTTTGAAAGAGAGAGAGAGGGTGCACACGTGTGAGCAGGGGAGGGGCAGAGAGAGGGAGAGAGAGAGACTCCCAAGCAGGCTTCGTGTTGCCAGTGCAGAACCCGACGGGGGCTCAAACTCACGAGACGTGAGATCATGACCTGAGCTGAAATCAACAGTCAGATGTGCTTAACCCACTGGGCCACCCACATGCCTCTATTTCTTGTCTTTTTGATAATAGCCATTCTAACAGGTGTGAAAGGATATCTCATTGTGGTTTTGATTTACATTTCCCTGATTAGTGATGATGAGTATCTTTTCCTGTTGGCCCTCTGCATGGTTTCTTGGGAAAAATGTCTATTCGGGTCCTCTACTCACTAATCCGACTTTTCTCTTTATTTATTTTGGATATTACCCCTCTGGTGGATATATGATTTGCAAATATTTTCCTCCCATTCACAATAGGTTGTCTTTGCACTTTGTTGACGGTTTCCTTTGGTGTGCAGAAGCTTTTTAGTTTGATGTAGCACCACTTCTCTATGTTTGCTTTTGTTGCCTTTGCTTTTGGGTTCAGATCCAAAAAACCATTACCAAGAATGATGTCAAGGAGCTTACCACCTATGTTTTCCTCTAGAAGTTTTATGGTTTCAGGTTTTACATTTCAAGTCTTTGATAAACGAGTTAATTTTTGTGTATTGTAAGATAGTTGTCTAGTTTCATTCTTTTGCATGTGGATGTCTTCAATAATATCATTTATTGAAGAGACTGTCCTTTCTCCATTGCATATTCTTGCCTCTGTTGTTCTAAATGGACTATATATGTATGAGTTTAACTTTTCTGGCTCTCTAGTCTATTCTATTGATCTTTGCGTCCTTTTTTTTTTCTTTTCTTTTTCTTTCTTTCTTTCTTTTTTTTTTTGCCAATAACACAGTGTTTGATATGATAGCTATGTTATATAGTTTCAAATCAGGGAGTGTGACGATTCCAGCTTTATTCTTCTTTCTTAAGTTGCTTTGGCTGTTCAGGGTCTTTTGCAATTCCATACAAATTTGCTTTATTTCTGTGAAAAATGCCTTAAAATTGACATCATATAAGGATTGCACCGAATCTCTAGATTGTTTTGGGTAATATGGACTTTTAAACAGCATGAATTCTCTTAATCCATGAGCACAGAGTACCGATCCATTTATTTGTGGCTTCTTCAATTTATTCATCAATATCTTATAATTATTAGCACATAGGTCTTTCACCTCATTGGTTAAATTTATTCTTAGGGCTTTTATTCTTTTTGATGCAATTGTTAATGTCATCGTCTTCTTAATTTCTCTTTTTGAGAGTTTATTGTTAATATATAAGAACACGACATATATTTGTGTATTGATTTTGTATCCTGCAACTTGCCTGAATTTGTTTATTAGTTCTAACTTTTTTTGGTGGAGTCGTTAGGGTTTTCTATATATAAGATCATGTCATCTACAACTACTGACCATTTTACTTCTTCCTTTCCAATTTGTATGCCTCTTATTTCTTTTTATTGCCTAATTGGTCTGGCTAGGATTTTTAATACTATGTTGAATAAACATGGCAAGAATGGGCATCCTTCTCTTGGTCCTAATTGTAGCTGTGAAGCTTTGGCTTTTCACGTAGAATATGATGTTAGTTATGGGTCTGTCGTATGTGTCCTTTATTATATTGAAAGATGTTCCTTCGATAGCCACTTTTTTTGAGGGTTTTTATCATAAACAGATGTTGAATTTTGTCAAATACTTTTTCTGCATCTCTTGAGATGATAGGATTTTTATCCTTTGTTTTGTTAATGTGGTGTATAATGTTGACTGATTTGCAAATGTTGAACTATCCTATATCTCTGGAACAAATCCCACTTCATGGTGCACGATTATTTTAACATATTGTTGAATTCGGTTTGCTAATATTTTGTTGAGGATTTTCGCATCAGTGATCACTGGAGGATTGGCCTGCAGTTTTCTTTTCTTTTCTTTTTTTTTTTTCTTGTGGTGTCTGTCTGCTTCTGGTATCACAGTAATGCTGGCCTTGTAAATGAGTTTGGAAGCATTCCCTCCCCTTCAATTTTTTGGAAGAGTTTAAGAAGGACAGGTATTAAATCTTCTTTAAATATTTAGTAGAATTCACCAGTGAAGCTGTCTTATCCTGGACTTTTGTTTGTTGTGAGAGTTTTGATTACTGATTCAATGTCCTTACTAGTAATTGGTCTATTCAGAGTTTCTATTACTTCATGATTCAGTCTTTGAAGACTGTATGTTTCTAGGAATTTATTTATGCCTCTAAGCTCACGTATAATTGTTCACAGTACTATCTTAGGATCCTTTTTATTTCTGTGTGTCAGTTGTGAATTCTCTTCTTTTATTTCTGATTTATTTGAGCCCTCTCTCTCTTTTTCTCAAATGATAAAGGTTTATCAGCTTTATTTATCTTGTCAAAGAACGAGCTTATTGATCTTTTCTACTGTCTTTTTAGTCTCTCCTTCATATTTGTGCTCTGATCTTTGTTATTTCCTCCCTCCTAACTTGAGGCTCTGTTTGCTTTGCTTTTTCTAGTTTCTTTAGATGTAATATTAGATTGTTTATTTGAACATTTTCTTGTGTCTTGTGTTAGGCCTGTTTCGCTATGAACCTAGAATTTCCCTCTTATACCTGTTTTGCTGCAGCCCAGAGATTTTGGTATGTTGTACTTCCGTTTTCATTTGTCTCAAAGTATTTTTTTGATTTCTTCTTTGCTTTCTTCATTGCCCCCATTGGTTGTAGAGTGGCACGTTGTTTAATCTTCACACACGAATGATTTTTCCAGTTCTTTGTTAAGGCTGCACCGGAGAGTGCAGGGGTGGGGCATGCCTACCGGCTTTAGTAGGGTGGCAACAAAGTGCATGCCTGCTGGCTTCCCGGAGGAGTGGAGCACGAACCGGGACTGGGGCATACCTGCGCACTTTGGCAGGGGAGCGGGAGAGTGCAGGGATTGTGGACCCCCACTGGCACCAAGGAGGTAGTGGGAGAGTGCACAAATGGTGCTTGCCAGTTCTGGAGAGAGTCTCAGAGGCTCCTTCCCCTCCAGCAGATGCATTAATAAGATGAGCAAATGAATCTCCTTCGCATATAGTTTAGGTGCTTTTCAAACTGCTGCTTCTGCGCTGGGCCCTGGGAAGGGTCGTTCTGCCCTTGAGCCCTTTAAAATTAGTACCTTAGTACCTACAACCTTTTGGGTCTCCTGGATGGCAGCCCCATTGTTTTCCAAAGATAGACATTTTGGGAGTTGGTCTCTGTGGTGCAGCTCACAAGAACTGGGGAGTGGGGGGCTGATGTGGGGCAGAAACCCCTCACTCCTCAGGCAGAAGCTCCGGATTTGTGAGATCCCGCGTGACTCTGAATTGCCATGTGGGGGTGGGGCTTTTGGCGAGACTGCCTCTCTGCGTCTCCCACCTGTCTCCATGTGGCCTTTTAATCATTTGTTATGAAGGAGCTGTTCCCCTGTTTTTCAGCTCTTTTTCATAGGGAATTGTTCAGTATGTAGTTGCAGATTTGGTGTGTGCGTGGGAGGGGGTGAGTTAAGGATCTTCCTGCGCTGCTATCTCGGACTGCTCCCCAAATTAATTTTAATAATATATCTTACTTGACCCAATATACCCAAGATATTTTCAGTTAAACATGTAATTAATAGGGAAATAATTAATGAGCTAGTATATGCTCTTTTCATGTACTCAAATTTCAAAAACTGGTGGGTATTTTATATGCATCTCATTCTAGACTAGCCACATTTCAAGTGCTCAGCAGTCACATAGGGCTAGTGGCTATCACACTGACGGCTCAGCCCTCCATCCAGTCTTTTCTCCAATCATTAGGGTAAGAATTATATCCTTTAAAAATTTTTTTTTCAGGGGGGCGGGATGCTCCTGGGTGGCTCAGTCGGTTAAGCGTCCGACTTCGGCTCAGGTCATGATCTCACAGTTCGTGACTTCGAGCCCTATGGCGTGCTCTGTGCTGACAGCTCAGAGCCTGGAGCCTGCTTCAGATTCTGTGTCTCCCTCTCTCTCTGCCCATTCCCCACTCACACTCTGTCTCTCTTTCAAAAATAAATAAACTTAAAAAAAAATTTTTTTTTTTCAAAAATTTTTTTTCTGGTGCAGCCTGGTATGAAATTTTTTTCATACCAATGGAAACACTGGTATGGAAATCACGGGTATGGAAACCAATTTGACAACAAATTTCATATTAAGAAAAATAAAGTCTTTCATTAAGATTGCTAGTCTAAATTATTTTATTTATAGTCCACAAAGAATCCTCTCATAAGAATTCTTTTCCATTTCATTACCACTTTCTAATATTATTTTCTTGACCTTCAAGTAGATTACATTTTATGCATTTTATTTAGAAATCTTAGATTATGATATGTAATAGTATTCAGCAGTATAAATATTTATCCCTGTAACCCATATTCATGAAACAATGAAATTTACACAGAATCTATGCCTAGAAATGTTCAGCAAACATTAAATGTAATGTAGAACCTAAGGTGTATTTGATTATTCCAAAGAGACAGTGGTTTTGTTAAAATCTATCAAAATTTTAAGGAGCATGTGAGTATTTGAATATTTGTTCTCTGCTATTTTATTTCAAGATAATAAATCTAATTTTTAGAAAGATTTTAAAATACGTTAGTTATTCTTGTATGATATTATTTGGGTCAAAATCAGGTATCTTTTTGAAAATTCATAAGAAAAGTCAGTTGGGTAAACACAAAATTAAAGCCATCTGGTAAAACGTTAAAGAAGGGGCACCTGGGTGGCTCAGTCAGTTGGGTGTCCAATTCTCGATTTAGGATCAGGTCATGATCTCATTGTTTGTGGGCTCAAGCCTCACATTTGGCTCTGTGCTGATGGTGCAGAGCCTGCTTGGGATTCTCTCTCTCTCTCTCTCTCTCTCTCTCTCTCTCTCTCTCTCCCCCTCTGCCCCCCCCCCAAAAAAAAACCAAACAAACAAATAAACAAATAAAAGAAAATGCTCAGGATAAAATCTGAAGAGGATGACAGATAAATTCATGAAAAATAGACTATTCTGCCAGACTGAGTAAAGACTGAATGTCTTAGGAGAATGAAAATCTGTACTTGATCCTGTATATGAAGACACAGGGGATGAACCGGCAATTTAATTGTTGTTTAATTGCACAATATATAAGGTGCTGCTATGCTTTATCACAAGGTTTCTTGACTCTTATCTACATTTCTCTTTATTTTTGTCATTTTATTCCCTTTTGTCCCATTCACTTAGCATTCCATATAAGGATGTAGTTGTAGAGTTTTAATTCCCATTTTATCCAATTTTTCGCTACAAACATTACATTTAAAATCTAAGGCCCATTTACATATTTTTTATGAGGAAGAGGGTTGGTATCCATGAAATGTACAGTAACTGGTGTATATTTTCTGCAAGAACAAAACACAGAGACAACAGTCACTGTCATTATCTTCACTAAAAATTGATAATAGCAACAATAGCTACATAAATTGGTACACAACTTTGGGCAATGATTTTGGCAATATTTAAGTGCCATTAAATAGTTTATTTCCTTCCATTGACTCTACTTTTGAGAATCCTTAGATATATATCCTCCCATATTTTTACATACACTGCATAAAGAAAGCCGCTTTACATACAGATAGGTAGCATGGCCCAGTGGTTAAGGCTATGGTCTCTGGAGAACCAGCGCTCAAATTCTGACTCCATCAGTAACTAAATTCATGATGTTGAGCAAGTTACCTAAATATTGTACCTCAGTTTCTTCATCTATGATACGGAGATAAGCTTAGTACATCCTACAATCTTGGTGAGAATTAAATGAGGTAATAAGTATAAATCACTTCCACTAGTGAATGTAATAAATGTTCACTATTACCATTATTATTGCCATGATGGGGCTAATTAGAAAAGAAAAAGGAAGAGCCCCAATGCTCCAAAATATGAGACTGGTTGCATGAATTCTGGTCTATCTATTCAAGGGCAAAGTCATTAAGTTTCACCACACTACACACAATGTCTAGCACAGGAACTAATTCCTACAAGTGCCGTATGCAGTCTGGATTTCATCGTGAAACATACAAGAAATACACTGGATCACATCTCGCAATAATTGGAAGGTGTATTATGGTCAAGGACCAGTTTAATGGGTAGTGTGTGATGCATCTTACATTTGATGCAAGTTGTGGTTGGTAGAATGATAGCCTTCCGATGTCCCCGTCCTAACAGCCAAAGCCTGCGAATGTCACCTCCTGTGGCAAAACGAACTTTGTAGATGGGATTAAATTGGGGAGTTTAAGATGGGGAGATTATCCCGGATTATCCAACTGGGCCCAATGCAATCACAAGGGGCCTTACAAGGAGGAGACAAGGGGTTTAGAGTTGGTAGAAGACGTGATGACAGAAGCAGAGGTTGGAATGATTAGAAGGGGCCAGGAGTCAAGAAATGCGTGCAGCCTCCAGTAGCTGAAAATGACATTAAAACGACTTCCCCTGAAACCTCTAGAAGGAACCAGCTCTGCCGACACCTTGACTTTAGCCCGCTGACACTAATTCTGGACTTCTGACCTCCAAAGTTGTAAGATAATAAGCCTGTGTTTTTTTAAGCTACTAGGTTTGTGGTAATTTGTTGCAGCAGCAGTAGGAAACGAATACAGTCAAATTGGGTGAAATAAGGTTCTTTTTTACTTTTGGCAATGTCAGGCCCTCAGTACTTTCTAAATACCACTCTACAGCAGAAGAGGCAAATCAATCTAAAGCTTCTGAATGAACGTTGAATGGAATAGTATACAGCCATCACAATGATGCTTACAAACAGGAAAGTGTTATTTGAAAAAAATACCAGTTTGCACTTCAGTGAAATCACAGTTATACTATGTGGGCAAACGTCAGACTATGCATACAAAAATTTCAGCAGAAAATAAAATAGTAATAGTGATTATTTCTGCGTGTTGAGACTATAAATGATACTACTTCTTTTCATTTCTGCAAATTTTCTATAATGAACAGTATTGTTTTCACAATGGGAGACAGTACATCAACTTCATTTAAAAAGTAGATAGCAGAATAGTGAAGAATATGAAAAGCAATTTACACGATACTGGTAAACTCAATTTCTTTATGTGCCAAAGCCTCTAATTTAATCAGTAATTCAGAACTTTCAAATTCCTGGATCTGGCATGTCAGTAACTGTGCAGTCACCAGGGATCTGTGTTTTAAGTTTGTCAACATTTGTGTTTTAATGATAGTAAAGTTATGATTATCATCTTCAAAAACCACCTGCTGACCAGTCACTGTGAGCTACACGGGGACAGCAAGCAGGGGTGTTGAAGAGGAAGGGATTTGAGTAGGAATTGGCCATTGACCCCAGTGGGAAGGAAACAGGCAGAGGGGAGAAAAACCGAGGAACCTGTAGAATGAGTCTGCTTATCGGAGTGTGGAGAGATAAGAGGGTTCTTTATGAAACTGTGGCGTTTTGACCTTGGAGAAATCACTGCCCCACTCTGAGCTTCAGTCTCTTCCTTTGTTTATGAGGGTATAGAACTAACTTATCTATAAGATGAATGCCAAATGAAAAAACAAAACACCATGCTTTCGCTATTCTACAGTCTCACCTTGCATCCACACGGGGATTGCTGTGAACTGACGTGAACTAGGCCCTCAGCCCTGTGCAATTTGCCACCAATGCCATCACCATTAGGTATTTCACAGAATCTTCTTTATTACAATGTCAGAAAATAAACTTCCCAGTGCATTAAAAGGCTTAAACATATAAGGGGTTATAGCAGCAGCCTGATATCTGATTAGTCACTGAAGGCTGGCAGCGAGTCACATGTCAGGGGTTTGAGGAATACAGCCACGATCCGGGAAAGTTTTTGGCTTTCTTCCATGAAAAGCATGTTGGCAAAACTTAAAAACAGCTTTCCAACGAAATGAAACATGTGGCTGTTTCTCAATTATTCTGGTTTTAAATGAGGACACCATTTCTGGAATTCATAATTGTGAAACTTGAACGGAAGTTCGAGATGTCGAAGGATATTTTTTCCAGAAAATATTGATAGAATACCTATTTGAAAGAAACTTTGTGATTTAATCCAAATCTTAAGGAACTTCTAAGTCTGTGGGGGGGGGGGGGGAACAAATCATGCGCGTATTTATTTCTAATGTGAAACAGAGAGGTAAATGCTATAGAAAGACACGGATGGATTACTGTGGATGGAATTTCAGAGGAGGACGAGAGATTATGCTCAGCTGTCCAGACAGAGAGATGGTTATGGGCATTGAAGCCTGTTTGGATCCTGAATTTAAGAATTGGGGTGGAGAGGGCTTTGTTGGTGGAGGAAACAGAATGAGCAATGTCTTGCTTATGCGGCCTTAAAAAATTTGAAGTGTGTATGGAGAAGAGCACAACATGAAATATGATGGTATCGTCACCTCCAGGTTGAAGAACCATGAGACAAAGATCGAAATGGTAAACAAGATACAGACTGCCAAGGCCTTGAATGCTGACCTCAGGAGACTGCACTTTATTCTACAGACGCTGAAGATCATGTAGGCCTTTTGAGAAATTATTTAATTCATTAGCACACATCTCTCCCTATTATACAGGACAAAGGTAATTCTTTAGTTTAAAATTTATTATAATTTCTCACCCAACAAGTGAACAAAATTCTAAGCAACCTTTTTGTACGTCACCCAATGAATTGGAAAAGATTTCAAATTTATAGGTTTGAAACTCTAAGTGGGAATATTTCCTTCATTGCTCTAGTATTTATTTGGGGTTGGAATAGGAGTCGCCCCATTAAGAGGCTGGAATGAAGGCTGCACAGGTGGGGTCCCAGGAATTCCAACTGTCTGGGGCACGGAATGTGACATGAACTTTACCCAGTGGCCTCCTGGCATCCCAATTTCAGGCCTTCTGGTCATCAGAGCTTGGCTTGGTCCTCCTACCTGATTGTTCTTGGGAACTGGAACTAAATCTACATTCTGAACATGAAAACAGAACACCAATTCAGCATAGTGTTCTCTTTGTGTCTGTATGAGCGTGTGTGTATGCACGTGCACATTTATATGTAAATATCTCCATATACACACATTACACAAAATGGTGATGGCACATACCATTATCTTATTGTTATAACTGTTCTTCCGTAGTGAAAGCTATATTTTCCCTAAATGGCTTGGGAGCATCTTGAGAGCAGGCCTACCCTATTGTATTGTACGAATACTCAATTAGTATGGAGTACTAATAGTCAATTAGTATTTAATCATCCACATATTTAAGCGAAGTAAGCACATGCTGACTTTCCTTCTAGGATCAGGAGAACAGCTGGTTAACATACTTGGTATCACAGGACAAAAAAGTTATGGTTTCGATTTTTCTTTAGATCTGTGAAAAGCAAGAGGGCTTATTTCTTTAAAAGCTCCTGAGATAAGTGAACTGATCATATGAAAGCAATCTATGAATACGTGTGTGTGTGTGCGCGTGCGGGCATGCATGTGTGAAATCTGCCAGCTTGCGACTGCAAAACGCGGAAATCATGAGCTGAATATGAAATACAGGTGGTGTGAACACATGCATGGAGTTCACCAACCAGCGTGGTTTTCATGTGTCATTCTCGACACTTACCTCAATAAAGAAAATGCTGGCTGCTGACGTTGGATGGTGATACATGTAGACTGTCACAAGAATGGCGGCTACTATAATGAGGACCAGGATGAGAATTCCAACAATGAGGCCAGCGTGAAGGGTTCCCCCTTTCTTCTCAGCTGCACTGTCATCTGTAGAAGCTGAAAGAGCAGCACAGCTGTCAGAACATTCATGTGTTCTCATAGGTTTGCATTTCCATTGGGGGGGATGTTTGTATTTTTAATAAAGTACCATTAGAATTTTTCTTTCACTTTCTGTACAACTTTTCCTCTCCAGAACACCGATTGTAGAAAGTTGGTGCTCTTTATTTGGGGCCATGAAAAGCCGTAGTATTAATGATTAAAAATACATTTGTAACTGTGTTTTAATTTATAGTTCAATAAACAAAATTAATAGCCTTTATTCTGAAAGTACTGTGGAAAATCTAAAACTCTAATTAACTATATAATAAATTTAACTTTGCTTTTTCTCATTAAACCACTGGCACTGTTACCCATGGAAAAACTGATTACTTTTTGAAAGCCTCTGTCATTTTCTTTTGGAAATTTTATATTGAAGAGTATCACGCTTCTTTTGGTGGGCTAGACAGGCATTTTCAGAAAGTCTATACATGAGTTCAAAGGCTAATTTTCAAAATCTGTTTTAAACTGAAATGCTCTTTAAAAGTGTAACAGATGGATGCTAAATGACCCTCAAATAGTTTTATCTCCATCTGAAGGGAACACACAGCATATCGAAATATTCCATCCACTATGCCACAAACCAATGTCATTTTATCAGACTTCTACTAAGATGTTTTCCACTGTAATACCCATCTTCAGAGAATTAGGAAAAAAAATTAAATTTCTAAAGTAATAATTATCCAACCCAAAGTCAGTCAAGCAAATAAGACAAATCTCTAAAGTCTTCTCTTCTAAAATTCTGCAATCTTTGATGACTACTCAGGTATTTAAATAATGTGCAGCAGGTAACTATGTTTTTTGTGCATACTATGATTGATATTTTGAAACATTAGAAAATAACTTAATATTCATAAAAGTTCTACAGCAGTGATTCCTAATCTTTTCATTACTAATTTGTGTCTTTGTTTTAAACAATTATTTTTCTCTATTAAATCCCATTTATTAAGCACTGATTTATCTCTCTTATTTTAGATTTTTGTTAATAAAAAGCAAACACAACTGCCTATCAGAATGTGTGGTCAATACGAAGTAACAGAATTCCAGATAAACCAAAGAAACACGACCTTCCAGTTTTTCCTACCCATCTCTTAAATGTTTGTTGCTGGAGAGCCTGGCTCACTCAGTCGGTTAAGTGTCTGACTTTGGCTCAGGTCATGATCAGGTTTGTGGGTTCAAGTCCTATGTTGGGCTCTGTGCTGACAGCTCAGATTCTGTATCTACCTCTCTCTCTCTCTGCCCTCCCTCTTTTGTGCTCTCTCAAAAACAAAAAAAAAAAAACCACTATAAATAAACAAATAAATAGTTTGTTGCCATTGTTTGTTCATTCTCTGCTTGAGACCCATAGTTGGTGTTTGGTAATTCTTCTCCAAATCTAATAAAGCTCAAAATCCTACAGCTTTCGTTTACATAACTAACATTCATTAAGGAAAGAATATACAATATAAACAGTAATTCATTATATGAAAATTCACTTATAGAAAGGATTCTGGGAAGATGGAAGAGTATGAAGTATCAGAACCTGTCTCTCTACACAGACAACAATTGTACTGGTAGAAGGTGTCTGACAACTATCTTGGAACTCTGGACTCTCCTGAAGGCTTGCAACTTTCAGGAGAAAGGCTTGGACTATAAATTGTGGTGAATTTCAGTCAATTTCAGCTCTTAGCCCAGTAGTGGCTATCCACCCTCCACCCCTCAGTCATGTGGCAGGCAGCTGTACATGGGTTCCTGAAGTAGCCTCCAGGAACCGGGCCAGGTGAAAAGTACCCGTCCTCCAGTTAGCAGGGATCTGTGCACTGGCCACTGATTGGTGCTTCTCATCACAGAGGCACAAAGACGCAGCCATTGGTTCTTTGTCTCTTCCTCCGTTGTTGCAAGCCTCTGTCCCTCTCTGGCTTAAGTGACTTCTAAGGGATTTAAAGAGCCAGTGCCCTTTTCGCCCTCCCCCCACTTCATTTCCCCCTTTTCTTTCATTTTTGGGAGCTAGATAGTAAAGACTAGGACATTCAGAAACAACTGCATGTATGGGTAAGATCAGAAAGTGAGTGTATATGCCCAGGGAATAGCTCAGAAAAGACCTGAAAAGACATTAAGATTATACCTCAGGCTGATCCTCAGCATAGACAGTCTGAAGCAACACAAAACCAAAACAATAAACAAAAATAATATCAAAAAGCAGCACACCCTGGGGAAGGGGGGGGGTAAGAATCTGATTTCCAGAGTTACCCCTTTATTAGATTCAAATGTCCAGTTTTTAATAAAAATTCACAAAACATAAAAAGAAACATGAAAGTATGGCTCATTCAAGGGAAAAAAAATCAACAGAAACTGTCCCTGAAAAAAGATCTTATGGCAGTATAATAGACAAAGAATTTAAAACAATTGTCTTAAAGATGCTCAAAGAACCAAAAGAAGATGTGGAAAGAGTCAAGACAACAACGTGTGAATAAAATGGAAATATCAGTACAGAGATAGAAAACCCAAGAAGAAAACAACAACAACAAGAATTCTGGAGCTGCAAAATTCAATGACTGAAATGAAAAATTCACTAGGGATTCAAAGGCAGATTTGAGCAGGCAGAAGAAAGAACCAGCAGACTTGGAAAAGAGGACAATGGAAGTCATTGACCGAGGGACAGAAAGAAAAAGGAGCCAAGGGGCCATCAAGCATTGCAGATGTCCCGGACAGAGGGACAGAGAGAGAGGCGGAGAGAATATTTTAAGAAATAATGGCTGAAAGCATCCTAGATTTGATGAAAGACATGAATAGAAGCATCCAAGAAGCTCAAGGTATTCCACTAAGATGAACTCAAAGAGATCCACACTGAGATGCTTTCTAATCAAACCTCTGAAAGACAAAGTCAAAGAGAGAATCCTGAAGATAACAACAAAGAAAATAGGTATACTATAAACAAAAGGCAAGGAGTTTAAATATTCCATTACAAAAAATCAGCCAAACACAAAAGAAGACAGTAATGTTGGAAATAGCAAAAAAAAAAAAAAAAAAAAAAAAAAAAAAAAAGCTGTAAGGCACAAAGAAAACAAATAGCAAAATGATGAAAATATGCCCTTCCTTATCAGTAACTGTTTTATGTTTAAAGGGATTAAAGTCTCCAATGAAAGGACACAGATTGTCAGAAAGAATAAAAACACATGATTCAACTATATGCTGTCTACAAGATACTAACCTCAGATCCAAAGACACAAATAGATAGAAAGTGGAAGTATGTAAAAGGATATTCCATACACATAATAACTAGAAGACAGCAGAGGTAACTATACTAATATCAGACTCAATAGACTTTCAATCCAAAAGGTTGTGAGACAAAGAAGGACATCATGTATAAATAAAAGGTTTCAATACAGAAAGAAGATATAATAATTATACACATGTATGCAGTTAATGACAAACCATCAAAAAATATGAAGCAAAAACTGACAGAACTGAAGGCAGAAACAGAAAGTGCTATAATAATAGTTGGAAATTTCGATATTCCACTTTCAATCTTGGAAAGAACAACTAGGCAAGAGGTAAGTAGAGAAAAAGACTTAACACAATAAACCAACTAGATCTAACAGACATATACAGAACACTCTACCCAACAACAACATACACATTCTTCTCAAGGGCACATGGAACACCCTTGAGGAGAGATCATATGTTAGGCCACACATTAAATCTCAACACATTTAAAAAATAGATATCATGCAAAGTATCTTCTCCATTCACAGTGGGATGGAGTTAGAAATCAGCAACAGAAGTAAGATGGGAAATTCACAAATCTGTAGAAATTAAACAACATACCCTTGAACAACCAATGTGTCATCATCAAATCACAAGGGAAATTAGAAAGTTAGGTATGAATGAAAACAAAACCGCAACATACCGAAACTTTGGGGACACAGCAAAAGCAGGGCTAAGGAGGGAGTTTACAGCTGTTCGCGCTTACATTAAAAACAGGAAAGATCTTGAATCAACAACCTAACTTTACAAGTTAGGGAACTGGAAAGAAAAGAACAAACTAAACCCAAAGTTAGCAGAAGGAAGAAAATAATCAAGACAAGAGCAGAGATAAGCAAAATAGAGAATACAAAAATAATAGAGAAAGTTAATGAGAGTTGGTTCTTCGAAAAGATCAATAAAACTGGAATGGGGACTCACGCACAAGTAGTCTGTCCCCAGAGTCCACACCCTAAGCCTCTGGTCACTAAGCCCTCAACTGACGCTGGACTGTAGGTACTGCCATTTCTTCTGATTTCATGTTATCAATTCTGGCAAAGAATTCTCAGTAGCCTTGGTAATTTCAAATAAAGAAAAATCAGCCCCCAATATGGTTAAAGGATTAACATTGTGCCCTCAAGAAGGCAGGGGCTGTGTCTGACTTGTCACTTCTCTGGGACTAGGGCTTCGGTCAATGTCTGCCATCATATGCACGTAAAATCCACGTTTGTCGGAAGGGAAGGTGGGAGAGAGGAGGAAGAAAAATGAAAGAAAAATAAAGGCTACTGAAAATGGGTTACAGGTATTGGAATGACCACTTCTCCAACAAAAATCAAATGAAGTTATAATAAATTACTTCACTGGGTCTTCAGTTATCTCTACAACGCAATCAGTAACAGTAACTACCCCATAGGGGTGCTGTGAGAATTAAACACCTAAAACATATAAAGTACTTAGGAGAGTGCCTGGTATATAATAAGCACTTAATTAATGTGGCTATTATATTATTCTTCATTTTAATATGAGGGAGGTTGAGGGAAATTATGGTGTCAGATTCACTAGACCATATAAACTATGTGTTTGCCCTTAACATTTGTTGCTTTTTGAAGTTTGGCATTACTATTATTTTCTAAATGTTTGTTTATTTTTGAGAGAGAGAGAAACAGAGTGTGAGTGGGGAAGGGGCAGATGGAGAGGGAGACACAGAATCCGAAGCAGGCTCTAGGCTTTGAACTGTTAGCACAGAGCCCGACGTGGGGCTCGAACCCACAAACCGTGAGATCATGACCTGAGCTGAAGTCGGACGCTTAACCAACTGAGCCACCCGGGTGCCCCAAGTTTGGCTTTATTCTTAAGTATATTGTATTGTACTTGGCGCACTTGGCCTTTTTTCTTATTTGTAAGAGTATGATACATTACTGTCATGGGAAAATAGGATTAATTTAAAATGCTGCTTTGGAGAAAGTGTGGCAAAAAATACCTACTTGAGTCAAGCAGGGAAGCTTTGAATGTTTCTTCCAATCCCATGTGTAATTCCGTTCATCTATTCTTTTTTGGGTGTGTGTGTGTGGCTTTTTTTCAAAACTTGTTTTATTTTTTATTTTTTATTTTTAAATTTACATCTGAATTAGTTAGCATGTAGGGCAACAATGATTTCAGGAGTAGATTCCTTAGTGCCTCTTACCCATTTAGCCCATCCCCCCTCCCACAACCCCTCCCATAACCCTCAGTTTGTACTCCATTCATCTATTCTTTCATCCCTCCCTCCATCTATCCATCCCCTGCACCCCCAAATCCATCCATCCAGACAGCATCCGGTTCTCTCTCTGATATCAGTAGGCTTTTAAAAGCAGCATGTCAAGATTCAGCCTCACTTTCTTTGTGTGTGTGCAGAAGAGGGAAGGGAAGAAGCAGACACTTGTGAATTAGCCTCAGGCTGCCACTTCCCACGTGAACCAGAACCTGTGGAGGAAGCAGCAGGCAAAAGACAGTCCTTCCCAGGAAGAAAAAAGAAAGCCAGCAACATGTTTTATTCAGTAAGAGCTCCGGTCAGTAAAATTAGCTTTGACTTGTAGGACATAAATTGTCAATCTTTAGAATATAAAATCATAACCAGGTTGATATCTTGAAACCTCTCTCACTGCCTTTACGTAGGCATAAATGCTTACTTTCTCACTTATTACTTATTTATATTTTCAATAATGGTTTAGTTATAGAATCTCCTTTCTAAAACATTCCTTTGCTGTGCTGGTATAGATGTGAAGACACCATTTCATGTCTAATGAAATCTGTACAGAGTCTAGTCTGTTACTAGCCAAATAAATATTTTAGAACAGTTTTGGATGATGATTGCAACAAAATAAACCATCTTCACAGACTCTCAAAATATTGCTAGCCAAGAGACAAAGTAAATATTTAGGGATCTATGACTGTGCATATGACTATACACTGTGGTATAATTAGGGCAAACCATTTAAGGAGAAATACAACAAATTAAATTCCAAAATATTACAGAGGCATCTTTGTGTCCCAAGCAAGTGCTATTTCCGAATGCTTCAGAGTGGTCATCTTAATGGAGTGGCCAAAATTGCACAAATATTTCTGGAGAACCTATTTTCTCATTTTCATATTATTTAAGCAAGTTTTCTACTTCTCTAGCTGCGTTCTCTACTAACAAGTATTATGATGGCATATTAAAAGGTTGAATTTGGAGATGAAGTGATCACTCCCTTGATGTGTTTTGATTTTAAATTCTTTCACTATTTGGTTTCCAGTTTAATATCACTGCTGCATTAAATGGCACTGGGTTTGCACACTCATGGGTACCTGCAAACAGGTTTCGGGAGATCATTTATGTTAAAAATGATGATCACCTCAAATACAAAATTGAAATGTACAAAGTGTAAGCAAGTGCTAGCAACTTCCATAATTGAAATTTAGTTCATTCACGTAGAGGGCAGACGGCTGAAATGAGTTTCAATCCTTTAGAAGAGACAATAGGCAAAGATGTCAATTTTAGAAATAGTCATTCATTCCTGTGGTTTGACTGATTGTTATTAGACACTGGCATATAGAATTGGGTCAAAGAAAACCTTGAATCTATTTCAGGTACAAACTTAAACTCATGAGAGCCCATGAGGAGTTGGGAGGGATATTCCAAAAGGTCACGAGAAACCTAGTCTGAAGACTCCAACTCTTACTCTATTCTTAGAAATAGCTTACCCTCCCCTCCCCCTTTATTTTGGGAGAGAGAGAAAGAGAGGGAGACAGAGGGAGAGGGAGAGAGAGAATCTCACACGTGCTGGGCATGGAGCCTGATGCGTGGCTCCATTCATGACTGTGAGATCATGACCTGAGCCCAGATGAAGAAGAGTAGGACGCTTAACTGACTGAGCCACCCAGGTGTCCCCACTCTTAGGAATATCTTATGCTCTTTTGTTCATGTCCGAAAGTGAACAAAAAGCCAAAGAATTATCCTCACACACATACAGTATTATGCATAGGACAATTCAAATCTTTAGCTTTTTTATCTTCAATTGTGTATTTAAATAAGACAAATTAATGATAAAGGATAATAAGATACAATAAAACGGAGCCTCAGAGCCAAAAAGAGGAAGTATATAGATACATGTGAAAAGCCTATCCAATCAAGGCCACTTTTTGCTACTCTACTGAAGACATAACTTAAAACATAAATGAAGCACAGAAATCAATAGTATCAAAGATAATATACTCTCATCTGATCCACTGAATGACCTATGAGCTCCTAGCTTTTTAATACTTTATAAAATGCAGATCAATATTGGCACACAGGAAAGACTGTGAGAATTGTCCAGTTTATCTAAGCAATCTGCTACTTTGGGGTGTGTTTTAGCTACCATGATAGCAAAGACAACAGATTTTTAAGAAGCATTAAATACATATTAAAAACATTCAAGACCTCATGCAAATGTGTTTCATTTGCTACTCTCCAAGAAAAGTTTATAACCTATTAATAACAGGAAAGATGAAAGAAAGACGAAGATAGAAGAAAGAAGAGGAAAAAAGAGAAAAAAATGGATAGGTTGTCTCTTCAAAGTGTAGCATCAGATTTTAAACCTCTACCTTTCCTTGTTCTATGACTGATTATTTTTTTTTTTTTTCAGGATTTACATGCAGGTGACACTGATATTTGGTATTTAGAAGTATAATTCTTCAATATGTTAAAAAGATATTAATACATTGCTAAAATGAGTTGTACCCACTATTAAATCTTGCCAGTAATTAAAATCCAAGAATAAAGTAAAACTAAAATAGAAATACTCCTGGTCTGAAATTTTATTCACTTTAGAACTAACTATTCTCTTGGCTTTAACATCAAACACTACAGTCCATAAATTCCTCAATGTATGAATATCCTTTGGGGACCAAGAGGCTCATGGGTTAGATAAAGTCTTGCACAAGTTTGTGCAAAATGCATAAATCTTATACATGTGAAGTCAAAATGTTCTTTTTTAAAACTTCGTAATAAAGTTAAACTACGAGTGCTTACAATGTTAGTGTTCCATTTTTGGATTAAAAACACACACAGAGACACACAATTTTCCCTGTGGAATATTATCTAACCCATTTATAACCTAAAGCATGTAATGGAAGAAAATCAAGTGATAACATTTTTAGCTAAATTGACTTTCCTTTGGAAATTTCCCTTGTAACTGATCTTATTTTGTAGCTCATATATTTTTCCTCTTAACTCTTTGATATTTCTACATCCATGATCATGACCCCGACTTCATTCAGGGTTTCTTCTGGTGTTACTATTTTCTTGATGCTTGTGAATCTGTCGATACTAGTCAGGTATTAAGAATCCATCAGAACTATTATACAATTATTATACATCATCCACAATATGTGTCACTGGGACAATACATTCAGAATTCACATTATGACATCTCCATAGGAAGGATTTGGGTAAGAACTGTGAAAAGATATTAAAATGGGTGCACAGAACACAGCTAAGTGCATTATGTACGGTGAGGACAATATCTGGCAGGGCCAGCTGGCCCGGCTTGTCTTTTGCAGCCTGTGCTACTACAGGGCAGCTGTGAAATTTCATTCAGGCAAACATATAAAATATTCTGGCCTAAAAGAGCTTAGGGGATGACAATCCTTTTTAAACAATAATCCGCTACCTTTTATCTTAGGAAAAGGAAGCTAAATAAGATTCCCGTGAAATCATATTAAAAAAAAAATGCTTGATTCCATCAAAATGAGGGATTTGGGAAAGCAGTCACCACCCAGTCTGCTTGTAGCTTCATTATGTGATTGGTGCTTTAGTGTATGTATATGTGAGAGCAGCTACAAAGAGGGGATTTATAGTGATTACAATTGCCATAAGACCCAAAAAGTCAGTCTCTGGAATGATCCATTATCACTTTTCACTTCTTATGTGTATGTACTACTTTTTGAAAACAGTCTGAATATGCATCTAATGCTTTCAGCAACCGAGATCTTTATAAAACCTAACTTTTAAGCTTTTCTTACCATCAGCTTTCTATACAAAGCTGTCTTTGTATAAAGTTGTCTTCTCCATCTAAAAATATATTTAAAAATCATTTTTGAAAAATACGTGTCTCTACTTCTACAAAGTAATCCAAAGAAAAGAGATCTTAGCACCTAAGTTGCCCATCCAAATGTTAAACTAAAGAGTTTCACAGAAACAGTTTCTCTTTTAATTCCATGCCAAGCCGTTGCAACGGTTAAGAAATCAGGGTTTTAAATTACAGAAAAAAATTTAGAGTTTTCCTAATGAATGTGTTCACAGTGAATACAAAATGCCAAAAATACGGCTGACAAAAGTACTTTTAAGATCGGGGTGGGGGGGGTACAGAACAGAGTGACTCCTCAAGCCATTAACCCCATCCATTCCAGAATGAGGTCACTTATGTTAAGAAAGGTCATTTACATACAAACCTATGAGTACCATAATGAATGTTTACTTCCCTACCGAATCCATCAGAGTTTCTCAGTGTGGAGGAAAAACTCTCCTCACCTGGCTCCTATCAGTGTGGGAAGACAAGTGTGTGTATATATGCCACTTAGCTAATATAGACCCTAGGATCTCCACTCCTCTTAATCATGGCTGCACTGGCAGGCCAATGCCAGGCCTTCTTGAAATTATTTACGGAAATTGGATCCATTCTCCCACTGAAGTTCAAGTGTATGAATCCAAGGGCATCTCATCAATAGCTTTTCCAGCGGAGAGATCAAGCTCTACCTCCCATGCACCTGCACTGTATACCCACCACTAGGAAAACAGGCCACCAAGGTCCTTTAACTGTCCATCCCCAGACCACAGCAGTAGCTGGTACATGGGGCATGTAAGATAGAACCTGAAGCCATTATTTGAAAAACAAAAAGCCCGGCTGCTGAGGTACAGTATACTATCTAAATGCACACTATCTAAATAAAATCAACCTTTCAGTGATTATTCATAAGCAACTTCTATTTGTAACAAACGTTTATTTATTTATTTTGAGAAAGAGAGAGAGCACACATGGGAAGGGCAGAGAGAGATGGAGAGAGAGAATCCCAAGCAGGCTCCACACTGTCAACGCAGAGTCTGACGCAGGCCTGCAACTCCCGAACCACAAGATCATGACCATAGCCGAGAGAGTCGGATGCTCAACCAACTGAGCCAACCAGATGCCCCATAAGCAACTTCTTTTCAAAAGTGCTGACTTTTAATTCAATATTATTAAATAAATCCCAAGTTCTTTGACATCTGAGTTTATGCTCAACATTAATGAAAATCTTTGGGTTTCCTAAGAAACTATGTCTTAATTTAGTTGCTAAAGATGTCATTTTGGCCTGTGTGTCTGCCCCAGAATTAATTAAAACCTTAGTCCTTCATGTTCTTTTTTATCTTTTTAAATTTTTTAAAAATGTTTTTATTTATTTTTGAGACAGAGAGAGACAGAACATGAGCAGGAGAGGGGCAGAGAGAGAGAGGGAGACAGAATCTGAAGCAGGTTCCAGGCTCTGAGCTGTAGGCACAGAGCCCGACGCAGGGCTCGAACTCATGGAGATCATGACCTGAGCTAAAGCCGGACGCTCAACCGACTGAGCCACCCAGGCACCCCTTAGTCCTTCATGTTCTTAACAACCATACAACCCTTTTGTTATTTGTGGTGGTTTGATATATACAGTCCTCCAGGAGGGTAAATGGGTGGGACTACAGGTATGTGCTATGTATCTTAAAGAGCCAGAATCAGAAACTGGAAAAAAGGTTAGGTTAAGCCTGGAATTTCATTTTAATTTGTGGTAGCAGATCTAACAAACAGTGCCCATATATCAGGTAGAAAGAAAAAATTAAAACCTCTGAGAGCCAGTTTTGCATCAGTGCTTAGCATCCATGTGGACAAAACTTTGCGCACATAATGCCCCTAAGAGGGACAGAATCAGGTAGACTGCTTGGGAAGAAAGACACTATGAAATTGTGTTTACCATAAATGCCTGTTCCTGAGGTCCGGGGATATCAAGTTTCTTGAAATATAAAGTTCCACCTGCTCAATGTGGGGTAGAACACGGTCAGTCCGGGAGGTGAGCTCTAGTCTCATCCTAACGTTTTCCATGAAATCAGCTTTGTAAAATGCCCCCCTCTCCCCATATTGGTATGTGATACTCCCATGAGTTTTACAGTTGCAAGGACCTTGGTCTCAAAATGTTGGGGACAGAGGAGCCATAGCACTCGTTGTGACTGTGATGGGGCAGTTGGTGCTGTTTCTGTTTGCTGAGATGCTGGGTAGCTTTAATAGGGGGAGAATGGCAGACAAATGGGTACACAGCTGACTGTACAACATTTAGACCACTCTTCCCTGCAGGACAGGGGGGCATTGGGGAGCACAGCCCCTGCTCTGACACCAGATCACTTAGTGGTGAAACCCAGCTGTGTTCCTTACAAACCACATGACCTAAACAGATTGTGTAAATCCCTATGCTCCCAATGCTTCTTGAGTAACACGGGATTACAATAGTACTTTCTTCATTGGGTGCGGAAAAGATTAAATGAGACAACATGCAAAACCATCAGAAAAGTGCTGGGTATACAGAAACAGCCCAATCATTGCTAGACAATTTTACCATTATTAGCAACTACCTGGGAAGTTTCTAAGAATAATTTAAAGCAAAACATGAATCAAATAATCAGAAGTGTTAAATTTAATGTCTACTAATTAGAGAGGCTGGTTTGCTAAGGGCAAGCCTTTTTCCTTTCTTTGGTTGAGAGTTTCAAGAAGCTGGGAAGAATTTATTTATTCATGAGAATTTTCGGAGAACTGTATCTAGTTTATGAGCAGCATATTAAAATTTCTCTTTTCTCTTAAAGGAGGTAAAACTCGTGGCCTTGACATGCACAGATCTTAAGTGTACAATTCAACAAATTTTAGAAATTTCCATGCTCCCAGAATGTTCTCTTTTGCCTTTTCCAGTCAGTTCTGACCACACCCCATCCCACCCCATGACGGGCAACCACTATGCTGATTTCTATTATCGTAGATTAGTTTCACCCGTATTAAATTTCATATAAACCAAATCATACTATATGTACCCTGTAGTGCCTGGATCTTTTTGCCTAACATGATGTTTCTAAGATGTATCTGTGTCATTGCATATATCACTAGTTTGTTCTTTATTTCTGCTGAATATTAGTCCATTGTATGAATATACTCAATTTATTTATTTTTCTATTGCCAAACATCTGGATTATTTTCAGTCATTGGCAATTACTTATACAGTTGCTATGAATATTCTTGTAAATATTTTTGTGGATATGTTTTCTCTTGGATACATAGAAGTGGATTTCTGGATCAAAAGGAAGATATGTTTAATTTTATAAAATTGTCAGTTTTGGGGCACTTGGGTGGCTCAGTCAGTTAAGCATCTGACTTCGGCTCAGGTCATGATCTCATGGTCCATGAGTTCGAGCCCTGCGTCAGGCTCTGTGCTGACGCCTCAGAGCCTGGAGCCTGCTTCGGATTCTGTGTCTCCCTCTCTCTCTGCCCCTACCCTACTCATCCTCAGTCTCTCTCTCTCTCTCTCTCTCTCTCTCAAAAATAAATAATCATTAAACAATTAAAATAAATAAATAAAATGGTCAGTTTCCCAAAGTGATTGTACTATATCACACTCTGATGAACAATGTAAAAGACTTCTGACGCACCATAACCTCATCAGTATTAATGTTTTGTCTTTTTAGTTTTAAACATTCTCGTGGGTGTGAAATGGTATCTCATTGAGGCTCTTGCTTTTTTAAAGTCAGCCTGATAATCTGTGCTTTCAAATGAAGTTTTTATTCTTTTTTATAGTTAATATAATTATTGGTCTGGCTAGATTTGATTTATTTTTCTGTTTCTCTTCTTCGTGTTCATCCATTATGTGATCCATTTTTCCTCCTTTCTTGCCTTCTGCAGCCTAAACGAATATATCTTAGAATTCCATTTACATTTAGTTCTACATATTTTGTACTTTTTTTTTTTTTGTTTTTGGTTGTTGAACATAATGTTCACAGGTGCTGAAGTCACTTAGGGTTGAAATTTTATCAAACAAGTTGTTAACTCATTACTGTAACTGAAATAATAACATCTGGTCACAGCAACTTACTGCACTGTTATGGATCAATGTTAAATAAGGACTCCTATCCTTACTACCCAAGATACATTTAAAATCTTGTATCAAGCATGCAGTATAAAACTAAGGTGAAAATTAGTCTTAATGGAACAGCAAGTCATTGAAAACCTATCTATTGAAAAAGACTGAGCTAAATTTAGTATCTAATGGATTAAACTCCTTTCTTTAATCATTATGTCTTTTTAATTAATTAATTAATTTTAATGTTTGTTTATTTATTTTGAGGAGAGGAGAGAGAGAGTACACACACACACACACACATACACGCACAAGTGTGCGAGTGGGGGAGGAGCAGAGAGAGAGAGAGAGAGAGAGAAAGAGAAGCTGTAGCAGGCTCTGTGCAGTCAGTGCAGAGCCCAACATGAACCTTGAGATCATAACCTGAGCCAAAATCAAGAGTTGGACACTTAACCAACTGAGCCACCCTGTGGCTCTCAATCATTATGTCTTTTTAAAAATAGCATATCTTTTCTCTTTCTTTTCTTTCTTTCTTTCTTTCTTTCTTTCTTTCTTTCTTCTTTCTTTCCCTTCTTTCCTTCCTTCCTTCCCTTTCCTTTCCTTCTCTCCCTCTCTTTCTCTTTCCCTCTTCTTTCCTTCTTTCTTTCCCTCCCATCCTCTTTCCTTCCTTCCCTCCCTCCTTCCTACCTTCCTTGCTTCTTAAACTAGATCAGCATATTATAGGAGAAATAAGCATTGGCAATTGAAACAAATGTAAGAAAAATAGTACTTAAGTCACAAAACCTTTAAAATGATAACCAAGGTCAGTGGGCTCCAAACACACTTTGGCATGACCTTTACACATTAATAGGAGGCCTCTTTTTTCCATCCCCCTTGGGAATGTTTTATGGATTCTCTCCACTCGTAGACACCATACTCTGACCTCTCACACTTACTCTCCCCATGTTACTTTGTCTCCTACTACACTGAGACAGCAGGAAGCACAGATGAAATTCCCTCAACTTCTGCCTCTTCTCATCCATGCTGACTGATCCATCCCTACTTGAGGATGCATCAAATACTCTCGATCATCTTTTAATTCCTTTCTTTATGTCTTCTTTCTACTCAACACCTATACCATGTAAGTAGGCTCCTAAAATAAAACAACATAATTAACAAAAGAAGTCTCTACTTTCTTTTTCATTAAAACTTCTTGATAAGTAGCTTGTCCTTGTTGACTTCAATTTCTTAATTCATAGTCTTCTCAAAATCTATCTGGGGAGTGTGTAACTGTGGACTGTAGAACTGCTCAACCAATGTTAACATATTACTTAAACTAATGGTCACCTTTCTGTTCTTTTTTCTTTTTCTTTTTTCGTCTTCTTCTTCTTCTTTTTTTTAATTTGGCCTGTCTAGAGCATCACCATAATTCACTACTTCCTCCTTGAAATTTCCTTCTCTTTGGTTTTATGATAGCAAATTCTATTGGTTTTCTTGCTATCTCTTTATCTGTCTTTGCAGTTTTCTTCACAAAACCTTGTGTTCTCCTTTCTGTACTGTGCCCTTTTCATTTTTATAGCATCCTTCTGTGATCTCATTCACTTTCATAACTTCAACTGTCATTTCTATGATGATGATGATGCCTAAATTTATATCTTTTGCTTGTACTACTCAAGTGAATTTCAGATTTGCAGGGAAGAATGCCCATTATATATCTTCATTTGGATGTCCCACAGATATGTCAAAATCAATAAGTTCAAATTCAATTCATTGCCTCCCCCACAACCCGTCCTCTTCTGGTATCCCCCATTAAACAGCACCGTCACCCACCCAGATAACTAAGCTCAAGTCCTGGGAGACATCTTAGTCACTTTGTATCACATAAGTCACACATCCAATCGGGTATTAGTTATGTAGCTTTACTTCATTCAAAGTGTTTCTCATGCCCATTTTCTCTTCTTTATTCCTACCGTCGGCCACTACTTTGGCTTCTCAGCATTTCTTTTATGGATTACTAGTACAATCTCCTAAGTAGTTTTCCTGGCCTCAGGTTCACTCCTTTCCCATTGTTCCCCACAACCCCATAATTTACTGTCAAATTGGTTTCCATACAACACCCAGTGCTCATCCCAACAAGTGTCCTCCTCAATGCCCATCACCCACTTTCCCCCTCTCCCCCACCCCCCATCAACCCTCAGTTTGTTCTCAGTATTTAAGAGTCTCTTTAAAAAAATATTGATGCCTGAATCAGCTCCAGAGGTTCAGATTTAATTGGTGTGAAGAACAGTGTGACCACTGGGGTTTTATAAGCTGGAATAATAAAATCAGATGAGAATAATCAGATAATTCCAAGGTACAGAAGAAGTTGAGAACCACTACTCTGGATAAAATTTTACGAAAGCAATTCTTAATTCTAGGGGATATGCAAAATAACATTCTGAAGTATAAGAAATGTTCACTATTATGGCATACATATACTTAGAATAGAGTTAGTGCTACCATGGAAAGTAGCCAAACGAAGCAAAAGATAAAACCAAATGTCAAGATACTTTACAGTTGTAGAGACAGAAAGTGATAGATATTCAATAGCCCGTCAAGAGGAAATAACAGTTTCCCTTTGCTTATGAGACTGTGATCTATGTGAAAGAAGTAGGTGAAAAAAATAGCAAGGGAAGGTGGGGAGAGAAATGAAAGATATGTTACTTTGATGATTTATGTATTAAAGTCAAAAAACAATTCGACTGAATGATAAATGAAACACTAGACACTTGATCTGTCACTAGAGACTAGATAATAAAAATATAACCTTAGAAGTATTCTAGTGGAAAAGTCAGAATAATGTTGTAACACTTTATCTTTGGCTGAAAAGTCTTGGGGTATGTTCAGAAATAAGAAACTAACACGACCAAATCAGAATTTAGACCAGCCATTCCACAGTAGTTCATTCAAAGTGTATCTGTCTTAGCTTTGTGAAATCAACCGCTTGGCAGATTTGTACCTCAGAATGAACTTGATCATGTTGATCATGTTCTGCAAACCGCTTAATGTGGCTATTTCAGCATCTCTGATGGGTGACACCACCTTTCTGACTCAAGGATGCAGCCTTTCAGGATCCAGGTTTAGTAAAATGCCCGGCAATAAGAAGAAATGAGAAGCACGGTACCACCTGTGTAACACATCAGTGCTCTCTGGAGTGCTGTTACTTTAAAAGCTATTAGCAGCTAAGCACTTATATTCAAATATGTTTTTAAAAAGACACTCTATCAAAAAGAAGAACATTTAGAGGAGCCAAGAACAAGTGCAGTTTTGGTACTTGGAGAAATCTCAGTCAACAAATTTTATTTTTATTTATTTATTTTCTAAAGTTTGTTTGGATATTTTGAAAGAGATAGTGAGAGCGGGGGAGGGGCAGAGAGAGAGGGCGAGAGGGCGAGAGAGAGAAAGAGAGAGAGAGAGAGAGAGAGAGAGAATCCCAAACCGGCTCCACCTTGCCAGTGCAGAGACTGATGCAGGGCTCAAACCCAGGAAGCTACCGTATCATGGCCTGAGCCAAAACCAAGAGTGGGATGCTTAACTGGCTGAGTCACCCAGGCGCCCCTCAGTCAGCACATTTTAAATAATAAAATCAAATCACAGGATTTTAGAGCTTACAATAATTTTAACATCTGCAGTGTAGCAGAATGGCAAGATTCAATCTGCCAAACTGAGCTGAATCTGGTTGAAGGCTTTCCTTCTTAATGAAGAGACCCTGCCATTGATTCAACTCGCAAACCTCTTTTCAGCGCCGGATATAATTTTATCCAGTTCGCATCTTGAAGACATTTACATTTCTATTTAGGTGGTGAGTGTCATTTGGAAGCAACCTAGTCAAATGCCAAAGAAGGCATTTAATAGTTGTACCTACTCTAATATATAGCTAGGTCATTCCTTTGAAATGCACTCCTCTAATAAGCTTTTGCCAGGATTTGAAAACCCAAAGATGTGATTTTAAATGCTTATAACCACCATCCACAGAAATACATACATTTAAAAAATACATCCTAGAAACCCCTTGATGGTGAATTAAACCTGAATTTCTGGAGAAACCAAGAAGGCTGAAAAGATTTTAAATTAGATTTTGAACATAAACACAGCGTAGCCCTGTAGTTTGGAGAATGCGTGCCAGTGATTCAGACACTCCTCAATGACACAGGACAATCGATGTGCTGTGATTTTCATAGAAAGGATAAGATGGAAACTACTGCATAATTACATGGGAAAAGAAAATAAATTCCACTTCCAAATACTTACAAGTATCATCAGTTGTTAGAGAAAAGGGAAAACAATACGGTAGAAGTAAGCGGAATACTTTAGACTGGCATTTCCTGTTCGAAGTTTGACTGTAAGAGAACAGCCATACTGAGAGGCTGTATTAAGGCCCAAAAGACTCATACCCCCGGTCTGCCACGTACTGGCCATATAACCCTTCTGTACTTTTGTTTTCTCAGCTAAAAAATGAAGATAATAATAGGAACAACTCACAGGGGTGTTGTGTGAATTATACGAAGTAATAAATGACAGCATGTAGAATGGGGCCAGGAACATAGTAAACACTCAACAAATATTTCTTTTTCCTCTTCTTTTTCTTCTCCTCCTCCTCCCAACTATTTGGAGATCGTTGTATAGTTGGAGATAAAAGGTCATGTTTATACTCGCTCTTCTGAGTGTTTGTATTCTATCACTTACAATGGTCAATCAATGTTATACACCTTACTGAGGAGGCCTATGCTCATTAGATACCATTTTCTTTGTTTAGGTTTGTTTACATGTTCTTTTCGCCAAATTATTCTTAGGTCTTAGAATTTCCACTCAGCCCATAAGGCTAATAAAACTTTCCTAAACCCAAAACTATCTTGAAACTTCCAGAAGCTCTACCTAGTCTTACTCTAAATGTAGCAGGAAACTCAATTCACAATTGAAGATTCATCAAGAGTGATTTAGCAGACTGTAACTCAGTTTGGGTCCTGTGAATGAGAAACCCTGTTGTGTGCCTTTGGTGTCCAACTGCTCAGAAGTATTTTATACTTTCATATCAAAGATGAAGGAAAATCTCCTGGAAAGCGAATGTATAATCATGTCAGCTGTGGATTCCACTAGAAAATCAACTATTTTAACCCACAGAAATGTCCCAGAAAGACTCAGCCAAAGTAATCCAATATCTAAAGCCAGCATCACTGGCTTCTAGCTACATATTGACTGTTTTGAAAAATGTCACCCTTTTTCATCAAAAACTACAGATCTCTAAATTCAAATGCTTTTTAAAACCAGCCAATTAAATCAAATCAAGAAATAAAATGAGCTAAATTTCTTTGCAACAATATATAGCAATTTACAAACATTTATGAGCTTGCATTAAAAAAATTAACGAATGTGAGAAAACACTTAAATTAGGCATCCTTTTTCATTATCACCTCCATTTTGCAAAAATGTTAACCTGGATGTGGAGGGGCTGGACAATTCTGAATTCTATTCTCAATATGTTTAATCAACTGATCAAGTTAGATTTAAAATGGCAATCTTTCCTGCATCTTCAAATTCGGTAAGATAAAAACAATGACAAGTATGCTATCTTGATGAAGGTGCTATAAAAAGTAATGTGTAATTTCCCTTAAGCACTGCTTTGAAGGAACATTTATCTGAATACTGGCCAGGATGGTCTGCTCCAACTGTACTTTAAGAAAAAGTGCCCTACAAACAATCCTAGACATGTAAAGAATTCCAGTATATAGACACAATTAAAGTCTCATTGTGATATTTTGGAGTCCTGATGGATTCATGGCTGCATATTAATGATCTAAATATCATCTGAAAATCCATCAGTCAACTTCTCCAGTATGACAGAAAAGAAAAAAAAAAACCTTATATTTACATCAGGAATTTACTCCACTTGGTTTCTCAATATCGTAAGGTATTCTAATGCGCTGCTTTAAGAAAATCTTCAAAGTTTTATGATCCCTTGATGCATTGAATAAAACTAAAGATTTTCCTTAGGATAATTGGTAAGATTCTAGGGAACTACTTCCCAAAGTGTATTTTGCAAAGCATTAAGTCCATGAGATGCAACTTATAAAAAGGTTTTATGACCAAATAATGGAGAAATGCCAGATACTAAATCTTTATTGCCATCTTGAAATTTCTTTAGAATGCATGCTCCCCGAAAGCAGGGAATTTAGCTAAATCTCATTCACTTATCATGGATCCAAGCCTGTGACAATGCCCTCCAATTAGCAGGCATCCAGCAGGAATTAATGAATGAATAAATGAATGAACATTAAAAGCTTTGAACAGCTCTCTAGCAAAGAAACCTCTTTCATTTTCTTTCACCCAGAGTATCTCATACCTATTTGACCACAGGATTTTTTTTTCTGTTAGCACTACAGAATATTTATTCTAAATAATTAGAATATTAAAAAGAAAAGAGACAGCATAGAAATAATATAATAAACACACATGAAACTACTACCCAAATGAATAATGAAATGTAACAAATACAACAGAAGCCTCTTGGCGACTCCTCCTCCAACTCATTTATCTCCCACTTCCCTCCCTCAAAATAACATAACACCAAATTTAGGACTTATGTTCACATGAAACTAAACAGCGTCCTGTTCTGAGAAATTCTCAACTGGGGGATTGCTAAAGGCCCTTCAAGTGCTGAGATTTTAACTGATTTCTAGCAAGTATATACAGGCAAATGGTCATCTGTAAAGCTATCCACTTATAGCATTAATACTATGATAAGTAAGAAATGAATGAATGAAAACACTATTATACAGACACAAGACAATGGAGAATTGATGTAATAATGATATATATGAAGAGGCTAAGCAGCTTATCTTTCAAATGGATTGATATGAAATTGAAGATGCATACAGTATGTATCTTATCATACAGTGACCTAAGAAAACATAGATGTATTTTTGTTACTTAACCTGGATTAATTTAGAAACTAATCTCTACAATTACTTAAAAAAAAAAATCCCTAAGAATGTATACATTGGATTTTGACTTACAAAATCAGCTGGGGCTGCAAAAGTAAAACTGTGTCTAGATCAATGTCACAGTAGGGCCACATTTACATGAAAGAGGCTGCTAAGAAGAGGCCCCACCGTCCCCCCCCCCCCACCGCCACTTCCTGAGTTGAATAAACAGTTGCTGATAAAAAAATCTCTTTTATCAAGATCCAGCAAGCTATGATAGAGAAGCACATCTGAGCTAATATAGTTTAATAGAAAAAGAACTGTCTTCAAAAATTTTAGGCAATATCTTTCACAATCTTATTTTGGTAAAACTTTTCTTCCTCAAATTTTTAAGTATCAATATAGGTTTCTCTAAAAATTGTCTTAGAAAAACCTGAAGTATGCAACTACTTAAAAGTTCTTTTTTGCATGTTTAATTTTTGTCCCCTGCTTGACATAAGAGACAGAAGGGCCTATAAAATATATTTCCATATTGGTCTAATTCTTAATTTTATTTATAAAGAATGTTGAGTAGTCAACTTAGAGAAAAAAAAAAAAAGAAAACATTTGAACCCAATACCTGCTCTGTGTAGATACTCAATACACAATTAAACCAAGGAACAGTACACGAAAAAGGAGAGCAAGGTGTGTGGATAAGTTTTCACGTTATAACTGGTCATTGGTATACTATAGTTTTATCGGCAAATATGAGGGTTAGAATTTCATTCTACCATTGAAACCATTTCAATTTTCAAACCACCCATTGAATTCTCCCCATGTTAAATACCAACAGGGAGTGAAATATAATCTCACTGTGTATTAGAAGCCCACAAATCCTTTCTCATATATAAATGAATGAAATGAATTAGCATCTGAAAATATTTATAAAAGAAAAGTATCAACTCCTACCTCCATTATCTTTTAGATGTAGTGCTATCTTCGTATCATCTGGAAGAGAAATTCAAAGTTATTGTAACAAAAAAAATTTTAGTGGGGCATAAATATGATGACCAGTCATTGTCTCCTAATGCTTTCTCAGAGGATTCAAACCTCAAAAATACTTCACAGGCTATATAACAATCCAAAATAATATGTATTAAAATGCAGCACTGGTTTCAAAAGCAATAAAATGATTTAGCAGCTTCCTCATCTCATTTTATAACTTTAGTTAACTTTTAATATCCAATTAAATTTCAATTAAAAGTAAAAGTTTCAAGTTTAATTTATTATTCAAACGAAAGCCAGGTTTATGACCATAAATAAGTAAGACTATTTTTTCTCCATCAGAGCCTACTCTTGGCCAACTGGTCTCACATTTCTCCCTAGTGGTGTCATTTAGAATAAGTGGTTATATTTTGGCTAATATACCTTCTTCCCTCAATGAGTTGTCCCCTGCATCAATATTCTCTTGTAGTTTTGTCTTCCCTGACAGAGGAAATGTTTTTCAAAGACAATTTCTGTGACATACACAGTGTCCCTCTACAGATTATAGACCAACATATTTTACTGACTGTATTCAGGTAAATATTAGAATGGCATTTAAATAGAATTATCTATTTTCAGAAGCTGAAATCACTGGACATTTTATATGCATTTTGCCTTTCTCTCCTGTGACTGAAATGTTGAATTCAGTTACGGCAAAATTTACCGATATAAAAGGAAGTCTGTATTTCTTTTCTATTGAGGAAAGTAGCCAAGATCACTAATGAAATCTAAGTCTTAAGAAAAGGTGCCATACGTTACAAGAATCCCAGCACATCTTTTTCTTCTGTAATAATTTTGTCTTTTCCCCTTTAGAAGTCCTTTAGAAATCCAGTTTGCCAAAAGATAACTTTCTCTCTAGAGAGCTACTCCAGTACATGTCAATACAGTGACTTTCCCCTCCTTCAGAAAAAAGCAAAAATATCTAGAGCACCTTCTGTGGGCAGACTGGTGGGCAGCTGGGATGTCGCTGCTCTTCTGGTGGTTGTTAAGACCCTGAATTTTGTGGTTGTTGCTTGTATAGTTGTGGTGGTTTGAGAAGAACTTTCCATTGGCTCTGTGTTCTCACACATCTTCTCTTTTGACTAATAAGAGAAACAAATAGGAAAACAATTTAAGAGTGATCACACATGTATTTAAAAAATTACATCAAAGAAGTTGGGCTGTGAAGCATTAAGGGCTTTCATATCAAGATGAGGAATACGTTATTTTTTATAGAGAACAAAATTTATAGATTTTAATAATTTACAAAGTATATAAAAGATGAGAAAAAATTGGATGTAACAAAGCATTTCCATCTTCAGATATTTGGATTTCATCATTTCTGTTCTTAATCTTTCATACTACTATTTATCTTGCCCTAAATCTTATATCAATCTCTATATAAAAGACATGATGTCATGAGGAAGAAGTTCATACAAGAAGAAAAACATGTTCATACAGATAAGAATTAAAACATGCTTGGGTATGTGAAGAAGGTGCTTCAAACCAATAATGCCAAGTTCTAAAAATTTGGTAAAGTGCTCCATATTCCCTTATTGTTTCAAAACTAATCTACCACACATTGAATGAGTATTTAATTTTTTTGTTTTCTATTACAAAATATTCAAAATCACCCAAACGAAAGATTGGATGGCCCTCATGTAATCACTTAGCCTATTTCTCCCTAGCAGAGCTAGACTGAAGACACCAGGAAAAGATATATATTTTATTTTTATTTATAGCCCACAAAAATAAATCCTACAACATTCACCAGCAACAATTTCCACCACCCAAACTTTTATGGTTTAGAAGCTGGTGTTTCTCTCTCAACCTCTTTGTTCTCCAAAGGACATCATCCCTCTGGTAGGGTCTCAGGTAGAAGATAATCAGTCTGCACATGGGTGGTACTCACCCCACTTTAGAAAATTGTTATTAAATAAATTCCTTTCTTAAACTTCTCTTGTCATTAATGAAATACAAGGCACTTATTACTAGTTCAGCAAGAGTTCCTGCGATGGCTTCCTCTTTTACAAAGGGTGAGATACAGATTTCTTCTCCACTGCAATTCCCAATATCCTGGGGGTCATTCAATCTTCAACTGTTGGTTCCCACATCTTCTCAGCCCCAGTGACCTAATGATCTCCTTGCTAGCTCCACATCAGTTCTTGCCCCCACAGTCTGGCCCTCATCTGCAGTTGGAGATGTTTGTGTTTTGAGATCATAGATCCAGTTGTCCTCTTTCCAATCTCTCCATGTATGTGCTCACTCAGATTCTGCTTCTCCTTTGACTATGCACAAAGTCCAGTCTCCTATTTTTCCATCACTTCAACCTCTCTTTTCAATTTCTTCACTTCTCTTGCCCCGTTTTATCTGTTTTCCCACAGCATCCTTTCAGAAAACCCCCAATACTAAATGGAGTAAAAAACCTGCCTTTTCCTTGCCTGCAACAAAGCCATGAGCAGCTGGAGAACGATCACACAGCCTCTGACCGGGAGCTCCATAAATTTACCTCCCACCACCTCAGTAGGCCTTCCGTGCTGCCTGGCAACTCTGTCCTACTCTGCTGGTCTCTTCTCCCACCACCTCAGTAGGCCTTCCGTGCTGCCTGGCAACTCTGTCCTACTCTGCTGGTCTCTTCTCCCATTGTCCTCTGTATCAATTTCAAACCCACTCCACTCTACCAAAAACTATAATGCCTGTCCCAATCTTACTCCATGGGCTCACCTTTTATTTCTTTGATAAGAATCATAAGTGAGAATTCTCTACATTTCTTTACAAATCAGCATTCTTGCTTGAATCTGTACTGACCTACCCTTCTTCCTTTCTGTTATAATGGAAGAGGCTCAGTATTTATAGCTATTCTCTCAACCTTTACTGTGGCCCAACTCAGCCCACTTTTCTCAGGCATTGTGAACTTGCTCATTTAATACAATCCTTTCTCTTCAATGTTTACAATCTTGAGTTTTCCACTGCCTTGTTCCCATTAGAGCTTCAACACACTCAAGCATGTCCAATCTTACTTTAAAAATTCAGTCCTCCTTCTCTACAACACACCCTGACATTTCCCCACTTTCCCTTCCATTCAGTCATCTTTCCAGAGAGATTGGTCTGTCCTGGTCTTCACAGACTCCCACTTTCCCCACTTGTAAAAATCTTGTTTTTACTCAATACAACTTACTGGAAACTTCTCGTGCTGGTGGTCCTAATATCTTCTTATGCATGAAATTGTCTATATTCTTGATATCTCATAGCAAGGGGCACACCTGTCCACTTCCCAGGGTTCTGTGACATTTTTCCTCACCAGTCTTCTGATAGGTTTCTAACAACTCCCTTATTTCCTTTTACTTCTGTCTCCCTGTGGTGTGTTGGTAGTTCTTATGGATCTTTCTTGACTAATCTCTTAGCTATATGCATTCTCACTAGCAATTTCCACCACACCCATGATTTCAATTCACATCTTTATATTAATTTACATAAATCCATACCAACATTACATATGTCTCTCTTGGATTTCTGACCCAAATATCCATCTACTGACTTAACATATGCATGTGGATATCACAGACATCTCCAACTCAATAAGACTGAAATGGAACTTGCCACATATTATTCTCCTCCTGTGTTTCTATTGTAAAAGAATACTATTAGTAAACACCCTGATATTTAAGGTAACATCCTGGAATTGTTTTGCTCAGACCACTAAAGGCAGACTATGGACTCTAAATGGTCTTCCTTCTATAAAACAAGGAGATTCTGGATAAAATACGAATTTTAAAGCATTACTAGGATTTGCAGGACACAAAGAAAATCTCCAAGAGTACCTTTCTATTGTCTCTCCCCCAAAACAAAATAAAGCAAAAGCTGTGTGCAATGGAGTAGGAGTAATATACATTAGACAAAGTAAAAGAGTAGAATTTGCCTATAGGGCAAAACATGTCAAAAATAAATATTTCTCCAAGGAGATTAAGTCTTGTGCCAGCAGTAGATGGGGGAGATAAATCTTAACCTCTCCTCACATATTAAATAGGGACATATGATATCCCCTAAAACTCTCAGGTTCTCATCATCAAACATTCTTTCGTAGAAAGTACCATCTATTTAGGTCCTAGGGATTCCCATGGAATAAAATCGAATAAAAATGCAATTCTAATTAAAGGACACAAACAGAAACACAAAAAGAAGAAGCACACTCTGACAAAGTTAGCAAAAACAATGAGCATGTATTTAAACTATGAAAATCTTTAGATATTGTGATCATCCAATAGAAGACAGACAAAAAATCATATATGAAATATTTTAAGGAATGAAAGATAAAGTTTAAAAATTAGTAATACAGACAATAAAAATGTCCTGGCAGATTTAATAAAGTGTAAAATTTAAATTTTAGAAATGAAAAATACATTTTTTGCAATGACTACTTCAATGGATACGTTAAATAGTAGACCAAAAAAGATGAAGACAGATTTAATAAACTGGCAAACTGATCTGAAGATACTCCCCAGGATGCAACACAGAGAAATAAAAAGGTAGATGATATAAAAGAAGAGGTTAAAAGATATAAGGAAGTGATAAGAAGGTAACTCTATCTCCAAAGAGTTCAGAAGGTAAAAATAAAGAGGATGGAGAAAAGTCTGATTGAATAGTACTTAGTAAACTTGATGCCTGATCGGTTAGAAAACACACATTTTTCTAGAGAACACGCAGATAATTTGTACAAATTGTCCATGTACTATTCCATGAACAAGTTCCAACCAATTTTAAAGAATCAGTATCATACAGAATATGCTTTCTGACAATAATTGAATCAATTATTTGAGGTCAATAATAAAATAAATTTTAAAACTTTTCACAAATTGGAAATGTGCTATAATTCATAATTCAATGTAAATCCAATAAACATATTAACGTGTTGATTGATTACAGATCTAGACATACTGAGTCTAAATTTACTTAAAGAACAAAAGTCTCCTAATAGTCAAAATACTTGTGAAGAAGAAAAAGTAAGACTTGTCCTATAGATAGCAAGATTTCTATAAGAGATGATGATAATTAAGACACCGTGACATTAGTGAGGGTTTTGACAAATTGAGGATTAGAAGAAGAGAGCCCAGAAAACAACTCCCTGGTTATGTAGAAACTAGAAAAGAGGTGGCTTTGCAAGAAATTGCCAAAAGGAAGGACTATTCAACACACAGTGCTTGAAATTATCTATAAAGGGGAAAGCTCCTCACAAAATTGGATTCCCATTGTACATCATACACAGATACCAATTCCAAATAGAATAAAGACTTTGATGTAAAAAAAGATAAAGCTTTAAGATATTTAAGAGAAAAATGCATGAAAAATGACTACAAAATTTGGTAGGAAAGGGCTTCTTAAACAAGATAATATACCCAGAAACTAACAATAAAAGACTGATTAGTTTGACACCTTAGATTGAGAATAGATGTTAACTAAATAAAATAATGAAGTAAATGAAGAGAATCCAAAATCTGGGGAAGATATATATACCTAGAGAAACTAGCTAGAGCAATAACACAGCAGAAATAAGTAAAAAGGTATAAAGAATAAGTAAAAAGGAATAAAGTAAAAAGGTATAAAAAGTAATAAGCAAAACTCTTTTATTTATAGGTGGTAAGATTGTTTAAGTAGAAAGCCACTAAGAATCTTGATATGTATTTTTTAAAGTAGTAAGATAATTTTATAAGGGGGTTATATATCACATGTATTATGTCTGTTACATATAATCAATGGAGACCTATGGTCTAGAATAAAAAGAAAAAGAATTACTCAATAGAAAAATGACAAAAAGACATGAACAGGAATTTCACAGAAGAGGAAAGACAGAAGAAGAAACACAGAAGCCAAAAAGAATATGAAAATAGATTCAACTTCGCTGATAACTGGTGAAAGACAAATGGAGTTCCCAATAAGATACCAAATTAGATAGCGAGTAGGTCTGCAGAAATGAAGAAGTCCGACAAAATCAGGATCGTAGCGACCATGAAATAATGGGAACCTGTAAGAGTTCCAGCGTTGTGCTGGTCGTGTACATGGACACACTGGAAAAAAATTGGCATTATCTTTCAAATTTGAACATTTGTCTGACTCACATTCAGCAATTCCACTTTTGGGAATATTAGAGAAACTTGTGTACATTTGACTTAGGAGACACGCACAAGGCGCTTTTGTCAGAGGAAAAATCTTGAAACAAATGTCCATAAGACTGAGTGAAGAAAACATGATTGTGAGAATATAAGCTTCAGGAAGGCAGAATTTGGTGTTTTGTTGTGTCAGACTATTTTTTTACCATCCTACTCCAGTACCTAAAAAAGTGCCCGTGACATCATGGGCACCCAATAAATATTTGGTAAGTGAATGAATGACATATTAATACCATGGAATATATAACTATAAAAGTGAATAGATCACCATCACGGGTACCAACAGGGATAAGTGTTATAAAACAAAATTCTGAGTGATAAGTTAAAGATTCCAAATAGCTTTATTTATTTTTAATAGGGAAGGGCACAGATGCAATGGAACAGAACAGACAACCAGCTTCCTAGTCACGGATAATCTAGTTCATAAATTGGGTAGCATGATCCTGGGTATTCATTTTCTTACTGTTTTTCAAAGGTACATTAATGTTATAAAATGTTAAAAAGATATTCTAAAAGCAAAGGATAACAAGAATTTTAAAACACGTTCACGGTCCTCATTTCCATTCACCCAACCACCTTCGGATCCTTCCACCACCCCAGCTGTGGTCACCATGACCCTTCCCACTGATTTAGGCCAGATCATCAGCATCTTTGGCTGGGTTATAGCTACAGTCAATTTATCGGCCTCCTGCTTCAAGTTATCATTCGCCCCATAGCTAGGGTGATTCTTCCAAAAAGGCCTGATTAAAATCCTTTCCCTTGCCATTATTTTTTAATGGAGGTATAATATATACATATAGCATTATATTAGTTTCAGGTGTACACCATAATGATTTAATATTTCTATATGCTGTGAAATGATCACCACAATAAGTCTAGTTAACATCTGTTGCCACATATAATTACAAACTTTTGTTGTTGCTGTGATGAGAATTTTTAAGATTTATTCTCTTGGCATTTTCAAACGCTCAATAGAGTATTATTAAGTGAAGTCAGCATACTGTACATGCCTTCCTCAGGGTGTATTTATTTTATAACTGGAAGTTTGTACCTTTTGGGCCCCTTCTCCAATTTCATCCACTCAACCATCAATCTGTTTTCTATCCACGATGGTTTTTTTTTCCTTTGGTTTTTGTTTTGTTTGATTCCACATATAAGTGAGATCATATAGTATTTGCCTTTTTTGACTTATTTCACTTAGCATAATGCCCTCAAGGTCCATCCATATTGTCACAGATGGCAAGATTTCCTTCTTTCTTTATGGCTAAATCATATTCCAGTGTGTGTGTGTGTGTGTGTGTGTGTGTGTGTGTGTGTGTGTGTGTGTATTCATACGTATATGCCACATTTTCTTTATCCATTCATCCACTGATGGACACTTAGGTTGTTTCCATATCTTGGCTATTGTAAATAATGCTGCAATGAGCATGGGGTGCTATTATCTTTTTGAGTTAGTGTTTCCATTTTCTTTGGATAAATACCCAGAAGTGAAATTGCTGGATCACATGGTAGTTCTATTCTTAATTTTTTGAGGACCCTCCATACTTCCCTTGCCTTTAGCATAAAGCCTAAACTCCTTCAACTTGTCACACTTGGGGGTCTGTTGACCTCACCAATCTCATCTCTCACCACTCCTCTTCTTAGCTCTATTAACCTTCAGGCATCATCTTGAATATCTCCTCCTCAAGCAAGGCTTCTCTTATGTTACTTAACAAGACCATGTCCTCACAGTTACTCTCTACCCAGGTCATTCTCTAAAAGCAGTCCTTGGTTCAGTGGTCTAACTACCTGTTGGACACACTTCTTCCATTTTTACATTACTGGTGCTTAGAACAGTACATAGTAAGTGCTCATATTAGGATTTGCACTTATGGAGTAAATTTATCTCATAGGATCAGAAAGATTTAACTCTAGTTTTAGGCACAGAAGATGGACTGCAGTTGGTGGCTTTGTTTACTCACCTGTAAAAGAAGGTTAGAATTGCTCACCATAATTAAATGTATGTAATTAATATAATGTAAATGACAGTTTAATTACATAATTGAAAGGAAACACTGGATATTAAAAAATGTACTTGACTCTGAGATACTTGGGAATAGGGGGTCATTTTTTAAATTTTTGTAATTTCAGCGCTCAGCACATTCCACAGAACATACTTAGGATATGTTCAGGGGTGTTTAAAATAAGATGGATTCTTCCTATTTCCTTGGTTCATGGTGGGCAAGAAAAGTAAGATGCCTGAATTACACTTTTGATCTTTGCACAACTACAGCTATTCAACTGCCATGTTTTCATGGAGGCAAATGTGACTACATGAAAGAAACATCAATTGGAAAATACAACTATGGCTCCAGGAATCTACTTTCATTTTGAATGATGTTGTTCCGTAAGTGAAGTGAAATAGATAGATTAGTGTATATCACTCTAATCCCCCAAATGAATGTCAAAGAGTTGATGAAAGCTGTGTTGGCAATACGGCACTTAAAATTCAAGCATATTCTCAAAGATGTTTGTTTCAAGATATTTATAAGACATCATTATAAAACCTTAATTTTTAAAAAAGTCTTTAGTAACCATTGGTCCCCTAACAGTTTAAAGAGAGCACTTTGACATGATTTGCTTTCCTGAATGAGAAAACGTGTATAATTGCTAATAATCTTCATTCAAAATTCACACTCTAACACTTAACACAGGGAGAAAAAACAAGTACTTTTCTTTGTGAACCTGATAGGATATCTTTATAACCTGAAATGACAATGTAAATGCAATTCACTAGAAAATTATGAACAGGATAAAACTGTTTCTGCAATTGCATGCACTTGCTTGAATCGTTTCATTGCATCACTGTCTCTATCAGGCTTGCCTTGGAGTTACTGTTTCCATGTTATACCATTTCTAACTTATATTACATCAATTTGCTGCAATCAGTCTTTTCCTCCAGACCATCGGTTTTGTTATTTGAGCAAAAAAGATGAACAATGGCTTCCGAGATCTTAGAAAAGCTGCAAGTGTTTAAGAGAACTGCCTTTTGCTTGTGAGATTCAAATTCTGGTTCTATTTCCTAGCCACACACCTAACTCTGTTCCCTCAGGGCTTCCCTCTCCACCCCCTTCCCTCACCCCTCCCTCTTCTCCCCTTGGAAATATGGGGGCAATAACAGCTCCCAGGAAGGGAGCTCCCTTGTCACAGGAAGGGTAGGAGAATCAATCAAGATAATACATGTAAAGAGATAAGCCCCCTGTGTGGCATATATTAAGGACCCAACAATTGCTGGATATCTTTGTTAAATTAGATGCCATTTTCATTAAGATGTAGCAACCCTATAGGACAGCTTGGTCTCAGGAATCCTGTGGTTATAAAGCACATGTACCTCTTCAGGGCATCCACTGTCCACCCAGTCCTGCCGATGGCGGTCAAATCCACTGGAACATCTTTGGACAGGACGCAGTGTTCAGAAAAGAAAATACGGGGTGCGGAGTGCGGGGCAGAAATTAAAAGAAAAAGATTGGCAAGTTAGTTAATTCTCCAATTTTCAGTTTAGCATTAACATGAACTTTCTTCTATAGAACTGTTAACTGGAGTAGCAGGGAGGTATGTACGGGGTGGTGAGTAAGGACTCGTTCCTCAGGTAGTTGTGCAATTAGGATCACTCATGGCAGCAAATTACTCCACTGACGCCCACTACTCTCTGCAGGACACCTGGGTCCCAAGCAAAGGTAAAACCAATTGCTATTCTATGAGGTTAGTTTTCTTTTCACTCATCTTTTCTTTTTCTCACCATCAAAACCAGTGGTTATACACGAGTTTTTTGCAGGCATCATTTTTTAGGATTTCGGGTCTTTTTATCTGTTTTCCCTAAAAAAAAATTTTTTTTTTTTAAATTTAAAACCCACAGTCATGCAAACTCTCTACTGTGCAGTAAAGGATTAACTCAGCAGGTTTGGGGTGTTGAAACTCTCACATTCCAAAGAAAGAACTGGCCCTTGTCTGGCTCCTGGGAGAAAACCTCTAAGCCCTTGGAATATCCCACCTGATAAGAGTGTCTTTGTATATCGTGGGTCTTGGATTATGTAAGATAGTTTATTCTAACAATATGATTTGTGTCTGTTTTGATTCACCTGGAGACTGGGGCCATGCTGTATCAACATGACCTCGTGGAGGGGCTAGAGACTAGAGATAAGAATAGTCACAAAGAAATTCATACCTGCGTGACCGACCTCTGTAAAAACCCTCGACACCAAAGCATGGGTAGGCTTTCTTGGTGGGCAACACTTGGGCGTGTGTTTTCACAAATTGCTGCTGGGGGAATTAAGTGCCTTCTGTGCAACTCCACTGGGAGAAGACAACCAGAAGCTTGTCCCTAGTCTCTTGTGGACTCTGCCCTATGTGTCTTTCACCTGTATTGATTTTAATCTGTATCCTTTTGTTATAACAAATGGGAACCTTGAATATAACAGCTCTTCAGAGTTTTGTGAGTCCTTCCATTGAGTCAGTGGACCTGAATATGTTCTTGGGAACTCCTAAAAACACTCCAATTAGGTCTTCTCTAAAAGGTCGATTTCAGCAAGCACCGGGTTAATAAGATTTTGTTCACTCCTACTGTCTTCCTTGACTGGAATGATTTTCTTCCCTCTTTGTCCATTTGTTTTTTTTTAAGACCCAGAAATTACTATATGGTGCCCATTCTGATAAAGCTTCAAAATTGCTGTGATCACATTTTACTTTTATTAAACTTTTCCCCTTTATATAAAATTTCATGTGCTTATGTATTATTTGCCAAACTTGATTGTGAACATTTGAAAGCTAGGATTGGTATCATATAAAATCACACCTAGTATATCTAAAACATAATTTCTTTTCATATTAGAAATTCAAAGTATTTTTGCTAGTCTGTTAAAATTAAGGATTTGCATAACCCCTGAATTTCAATATCTATGTATATATTTATATATAATATATATGAATCCCTATTGATAAATATTAACATACACACTTATACATTTTTCAAAATAAATGGACAGCATTCAACTTTTGTCATATTTTCTTATAGTACTATTCTGCAACTTTTTTTTTTCACTTGCTTTGTGATGAGTTCACATGATGACTTTTTCTAAGAATCCTTGCCAGAGATTATGTACCATGGCATGGATGAGCATAATTTAAGTGGAATGTGAAAACATCTCTGTCAACAAAGAAGACCGTATCTATCATTTTGCCCAGACACGATCCATTAGAGCTCAGCTATTTTATGCCTACCATCTGTGTTGAATAAGCTTAAGTGTGGAATAAACATCAGTGTGTGATTTGCCATCCCAAGTTTGAGAATCCCTTGTTGGTCAAGGCCATCTCCGGTTACCCAAAGAGATTTGACATTTGGAGTCTGTTTAATTCCAGATGAATTAGATGACTGTTCTTCTTCTCCTTTTTTCTTTCACGTTTGTTTAAATATTGAAACGCGTATTGACATTCTCTTTTGCAATGGGGATTATTGATTTTCTAAAAAAACATATTTTGGGAGTCACCTGATCACAAGCCATTTTGAGAGCTATAAGTAAGCAAATGGAATAGATAATTTTTAAAATGTATTCACTTACCTCTTCTAGATGTATTCAAAGCCAGTGGGAATTAATAATTTTTACCTTATATATTAACTAGGCACTACCAGATCTTAAGTTACAGGTCAACTGAAATTTCATCTTAAGTAAGTAGCCCTTTAAATTGTTAAATTAATCCCAGGAAAAGTACAGGAACACTGCATTTTGCTTGATTTATTAACTAAGCCCCCAGTTATATTGTGTGAAATTAGGTCCTACTGAAAATATACGATTCAGTTAAGAAATTCATTCATTGATTCACAATTGATTCCCTATTAACTGATCTGCAGTTTACTAATTGCTAGGGTACGAAGGATTGAAAATGGCAAAACACAAAAACATTTGACTTGAAAAGCCCATGCAGTTTTGTAACTTGCAGTGCCTTAAAAATGAGCACAAATGGACGCTGACTTCTTAGTAGTTTGCATCCACAAGCAATTATATAAACAAAAGGGTATATTATATGTATATGTGGGCATGTGTGTGTTTGTTACAAATCACTAAGAAAACCACCCTTACATTATCTCTGAATTCTTAAAAAACAAAAACCCAAAACCTAAATATCCCTTTTAAGAACACCTTCCTCTCTCCACTGAGCCGCTGCGTTGTTTTCTCTAAAATCCAATGATATTAACCATATCATGCTCCAGCGTATTGATTTCCTGACATTCTTAACAGTGTTCGCAAAGAGGCTCTCTCCTACCCTGGAATCACCTGGAATTCCTGTTGAAAGCAAATTCCTCAATGTAGCAGAATAAGATTCTCTGGCAGTTTGGGTCCAGCAATTTTCATTGCAAATGAGCACCCCAGGTGATGTTTACTACACTGAAATTTCACAACCGTGGACTTCCTGTATGAAATGTTGATATGGCAGGCACCTTCTTACCCTCCCGCCCATCCTCTACAACCTGTTCTCATGCCCCTTGGTGCCCCTGCCTGAATGTGCTGTGTTCTTTCATTGCTCTGCCTTTGAACATGTTATTACTTATGTCTGGAATACCTTCTTTGTCTCTAATTAGTAAATCCAATTCAACTTAAGCTTATCTCTTCTAAGAAGCATCTCCTTTTTTCCCACTCAGAAGAGTTAGCAACCCTTTCTCAGGGCCCTCCCCAAAAATCAAACACTAGTGTCTATTCTTACACTCCAGTTGGCTGCTTTTAGTTCATTTTAGACTTCAGGGGTACGTGGGTCAAAGAGGGGTTGGAGTCAAACTGCTTGAGTTAGAGTGGTGGCTTGGGCACAAAATAGGAGTGAGACCTTAGGCAAGTTATTTTTCCTATCTAAGCTTGTTTCCTCATCTGTAAAATGAGGTAAGGGAGGTTATGTATGGGCTAAAAGTAGTGTTTGGTACATAGTCAACATTTAGCAAATATCAGCTGTTTTTAATCCCCCTATATGTTTTTGAAGTAAACATGCAGCAAGGTCGACAACTGTTGAAAATGAGTAAGTGAGATTCTCATTTTAGAGTCAGCATTTTGGAAAATGTGTAGGAGTTAATTCTGTGTCCCACATCAATGTGAAATGTGTTGTATACTTAAAGTCCTTCATCATCACCTTTGGGAATTAGTATTACAGAATCTTATGAGAGAACATCTAAGTTGCTCTCAAACATGGGTCAAATCTTTATCCAATATTTATAAATAGAGATGACGTGGTTTTGCAAATATTCCTCAAAAATTGATTTCAATAAAGTCTGAGCTCCTAACTATGATGGGTTTCCAATGTTTTTATTTTCAAGTTATTCCTCTCTTCTCAGCGTTACTTAATTCTAAAACAAATTGATAGAGACCTGCACTTCAAATTGATTTAACTATTCTCCACACAGTTTCAATGGGGTGCTGATTTCAAAGGACCCAGGAACCGTGTTAAGTGAACCCCATTAAATAAGGCAGCCTAGAAAACACACAATACTCTCCTGGCTTGGTAACCAATCAAGAGATTAAAGTGTAAATCTCATCTTTAATTCATCTCAGTTCTATAGAAAGGGTTTCAGAAATATGACTCATTTTGCAAGGGTAATACATTCAGGCAAAGGAAATAGAGTAAGTGTGAGAATGTATACAGAAAGGCTGAGAATGAAGCATATCTCTTGCTGCACAGTTAAACATGTGCCTTTCCACCACGGAGATGAAACATCTGCAAAAGAGAATTTAGGAAAGAAACTTCACAGAATCTTAAGACTTGGTTAGGAGTCAGTTTCTAGATCAGGAGTCAGCGAATGTTCTCTTGAAAAAGCACCAGAGAGTAAATATGTTAGGCTTTGCAGGCTATATACAGTTTCTGTTCTACCAGCTTACCTCTGCCTTGTAGCTCAAAAGCAGCCACAAATTCCTAAAGAATGGGTGTGGCTGTGTTCCAATAAAACTTTATTTATAAAAACAGGAAGTGGGTCAAATTTGGCCCATTTTCTGTAGTTTGCTGGCCTCTGTTCTAGATTATTATATAAGAATAAGGATCTGTAAAATAAAGATCTGAAAACTAGAGCAAATGCCTCATCAAGCTGTCTCATGATTTAAAGGGTCCTTGCAGCTTTATGTGTATTTGACAGAGTGTGCTATCTTAATGGAAAATTCAATTGTATATTTAATAAATTTTCTTGCCACAGTCTTCAAAAGTGTAAAAAATGATCCTCCAGCCTCAAAACATGGAAAGTTGCTTTAAAAAAGCAGAAACATTTCAGCTTATAATTTCAGCTTATAATTATATGGTTATAACTAATAAGACACTTTATCATTAGATAAAATAGGTGATAGGTAGTATGGAGCTGTAAGAGATGAGGAAATTATTTTATTTTGAAATATAAAAACTTTAATTGGAAAACTAGGTCATAAAATTGAAAATGTTGATTATAATAATTATTCTCAATTAAAAAATAGTAAAAAAAATCATATTTTATATCCCATATGGGTCATTCTTGTCGTTCCCAATTGCCTCAAGCATGAGAGGGATGATTTCACTTCTAAAACCACTTCTCCTAAAATTGAGAAACCTGATCTTAAAATTTTCCAGAATTCTCATGCCTGAACCACTCATTGCATAGAGCTCTGGGAATGACAGATGAATCTAACTACACAGTAATCTATTACAGAGACAGTATTGTAAGGCAAATTATGAAATTTTACATCATTCTAATATGCAAGGATGTGGAGTTTGTTGTCCTTTCATGAAAGCTCTTGATATTAGGGGCAGCTCAGAACCATAATCCAATGCCAATAAGAACAGCGATCTGCAAAATGCAGACATTTTGTTTTGTAGAGGAGTTTCAGATGGAAAACTGGGTTCAAGTCCTGTCTGATATCTAATATCCATAATTTTGTCTTTCATACATGTGGCAGAGTAGGTGTTATCCAATGCTAAATCATCATTAATTTTATTTCCCACCCAGTCTTTATTGAATATATATTTACTTACACCTATGTATTAATCAAATTGGAATCATAACATGTGATAGCTTGCTTTTCCACAGTAATAACAGAGTCTGGGCATTTTTCCATGTCTGTAAATATCCCTTGAGAGTTTATTTTTAATGACAGCATATACTCCATCATATGGCTTTATGAAAAATTTATTCAACCTACATATGAGAATACCCATGTCATTTTAAACCTTATAAAAATATTCATCATCATCCTTTCTGCAATTTGATAAATTAAAAATGATATATCTTACTTTAGTGAGCATTTCTTCCATTACAGGTGAGGATAAACTTTTAACACATGTTTACTGGCTCTATGTATTTCTAAATTTTTGAACAGTATATTCATTTATTTTCCCTATTTTATTTGATTATGTTATTCATTTTTTTTTTTACAGGATTTCTATGAACTGAGAGCAGTAAACTCTGTTAGATATATTGCCTGTCTGTTATTCACCTTCCTATTCTAAATATGATTTTTTTTTACAGGAAACAGTTTGTATTTTTACATTGCAATGTTTGCTTTTCAACCTTTCCTTGCGAGGTTTCTTTCTTTGCTTTTAGGGTCAGAAAGGCCTTACTACGTGACTTGGCATTAAGTAAAGTTTGCCATACTCTCTTTTAGTTAGTCCATTATTTATTTCATTCCTTAGTTTTAATTCTCTAATCTATTCTAAATTTATTTTGATACATGGTATAAAGAACCACATCCAAATATACAAATTTTATTAATACAGGTGGCTGAGAGTCCCAGGATCATTTGTTGACTAGATCTTTAGCCATTGTTTGGAACTGCACATTTTCTCACATAATAAACTCATATGCTAATGTCTACTTCTGAAATGGTATACCTTTCCATCGATTGCTTTGTTCTTTCTTGTACAATTCCTATAATGATTTCATCATTATGGTTTTATATCATGATTAACACCTAATAGTGTAACTGTTCCATCACTGATCTTATTTATATTATTTCTTGAGTAGTTTCACTCATTTATTCTTCTCTGTGATTTTTACAATCACAGTCTCATATTCCAAATAACAGTCCTATTGTGAATTTGGAAGAATATGGAAATAAGTGACATCTTACTACATTCTAGCTTTCCATCCATTAAAATGTTTTTTCAGGTGTTCTTTTAAGTGCCTCATCAAACTTATTTTTTTTTCCTTATATAGGGACTACATATTAAATTTGTTAGTAATTATTTTATCTAATTTTGCTACTGTTAAAGGGCTTTAATCATTGCATTTTCTAAGTGGTTATTTCTGACATGGAAAGTTATTGATTTCTGTGTACTTATTGTGTAACTGGTACCTTTATTTACAGATAATGATGTTGCTTCCCCTTTCCAATAGCCATGTCTTATATTTATGTTTCTTTTCTCTGTGCATTAACCAGAAATATAGAGTTCTATTACAAAATGGTAACAGTCACATCTTTGCTTTCTTCTTTATCTGAACTGGAATGTCTCTGGGCTTCAATGTTCAGTATATTTTTTTCATGGTTGTGAAATAATATTTATTATTGTATTAATACTCATCCTTCTATGTCAGTCTGTTTTTTTACTTAGGAAAGAAATGTTGGATTTTATCAAATATTTTTCCCATCATTTTCCAAGATGAGCAAGTGATTTTTGCTACTAGCGCTCTTAACAGCATTAATATATATCTTTGAACTATGGAATAAATTTATTATTTGGCTATGTTTTCATTATTTTAATTCTGGGGGTTTTGATTCTTGGGTTCTAAAATTCTGTACTCCTAAATAGTACAGAGTATCTATGAATAATCTATAGCTAACATCACACATAATGATGAAAGCCTGAATGCTTTCTTCTCAAGATCAGAAACAACACAAAACGGTTACTCTCACCACTTCTAATCAACAATGCACTGTGCCGTTGAAGAGGCAAGGAGAAGTTAGTACGCTAGAAAGTGAAGCTTTGGGAGACTCTCAAATCGTAAATTGCTTCCTGCTGTGTGTGTTTCCTATAGAACTGCAAAGTAAAATGAGAAGTCAACTTGTAGCTTGATTAAGAGGCAAAAACAAGGCAGCCACCAGATTACAGAAGAATTAGTAAACGGCCGAGACTCATAACAACCCTCATTAGAGATACAAAGCAATATACATCATAATTTTGGAAAGTTTAAAAGTAATGCTTTTACTGAAGAATGACAAAATCCGCTAAAACCCAAAGGGTATCTTAGGGTTAAATGTGTAGAGTTAAATGGGTCAACTTTCTAAGTGGGGTGGAAATTGCAGGCTACTGGAGGTATTCCTCTTTTTAAAACCCTGGGATTAGTACATATTACTAAATGAAAGCAGACATCGATAGTCCTAGAGCATCTGTCCACATGGTCAGTTTCAGAAGCCTGCTCTAGGATTTGAAGATGAGAGTAGCCAGTGGGGTTTCCTTGGTGTTTTCCCTTCTATGAGATCTAACCCATGCTGCCTCCTGAGGGAAGTGCCTGGTTCCTTTTCCCAAGCGCAATCAAGGTTAGAGCACCTTGCCTGATGACACATTTGTTATCCAGTAAAGGTTACACAGTTAAAGATGAAGTCTTCAGTTTACCAGGGGTTATTGACGTTTAAGATCAAACTTGTTACCCCAGCACCATGAAGGCAATATTTCTTCATTGATTGATCTTAAATACGGCTCTGGCAATTAATCTGAGTCTGGCCAAAAACACGTTTTGACAGTTTGGCTCCTTATTTATGAAAGATTTTCAACTCCTTTGGAAATACCATCACTCTTTAAAGAAGATAAATGATAATCTGAGGCTGGGAAATGGTAATTGAAGGAAGGCTATTAAGACAAATAGTTTCAATTTGTTTCCTCAAATGACATATGCACGAATAAGATGTCATGTGATTTTTATTTTAGAAAAGAGAGATTGTATTTCTTGGTAGTTATTTCCAACCGTGAAATCAATAATTTTACAGCTTTTAGAATGTACGCATTCCATTTAAAAAAACAATGGTATATTCCACCCAACTAAATGTGCAGCTTTGGGATCTTGTATCTGGACATCATACTAGCACTTCCCGAAAAAACTGGGAGCACAGCACATTGTATGACATTAGAAACGAGAACTTCCTTTGCCTTACTAAACTCTCTTTCTGAATCCTGGCGCTAAGAGCAATGGAGCCTCTCGACTTGAATATTAATAATTGATAACTTGATTAATCATTTTCAACGGGCTGAGACACTGCCCAAAAAAAAACGCAGCAACATTGTTTCATTTAAAATGGCTATAATGGGGAAAAACAGGGGAGGAAAGTCGAGGTCACCGACAGTGTCGGAGCAAGTTAATAGTTGACGTGTTTTCACACACTGTCAGGTACTCACCCTAACCTGGCAATCCTCCTCACAATGACTTGCATTTGAATACTGCAAAAAGTTATGGTTATATTATTTCGTGGGAAGAGCACGAGTTTTAGAACCGCATACACAAAACTGGGTTCAGGGCTTGACTCTGACCTTGACTGTGAGCCATGGCAAGTAGTTACCAGAGATTTGGTTTCTGTAAAATCAACCTTCCTTGTGTTTCAGCGAGAATTAAATGGGATAATATGGATGAAGCTCTTCTGGTGTTTGACACAGCAGGTGCCTAAAAAACGTAAGCTATTTTATGCTTTTTTTTACCCTCCATGGAACCTAGCCCTGGTCAAAAGTGCTTATTGGGAAAGAAAAAAAGACACTGTAATCTAACATATAATTGAAAATCTATAGGATATTCTCCAAGTCCTGACCCAGCTTCTTTAGCCACTTCTTTTTTAGCTTCTTAAAAAAAAAAAAAAAAAGAGGAGAAATCCCTTCAGGATGCATGAATTTTTTCAGAATTTAAAATTCCTTGCCAAACATTCAACTTTGCTATCTTGGTGCAACAGAAGTGAGAGCTGAATCTTGAGGGAAAGAAAAAAAGCTTGCTCCTCCTGGCTGCGAGCCACTGAAGCCAATAGTCACAAATAAAACTCCTGGATGTTTCAAGGATTCCAATTTTTCATGCCCTTTTAAAAATCTTCTTGACTTCATACCAAATGTTATACTTAAATGGCACTTTCAAATGCATAAAGGTGGACAGAAAGAGCAGTGACTTTTACTTTGTTGTTGGCTCGGGAAAAGGAACATAAAGTCTTGGGGGCTTAGGCGTGCTGTGCTTCTGTAAAATGCTATCCTTTCGCCAACAAATTTTTATTCCATGGTGCTCAGATTAATGGCCTCCTGGTCTTTCAGAGTTGTCTGTCTTCCTTAGGAACATCAACGATGCATGGATCAAGTCACCCATGTTCTGGCAAGATAGCAAAGTTAGACTCTGGCAAGCAACTAGAAATCCCATTGATGAGCCAACTGACTCATTAAAAAAAAAAGAATGAAAGAAAAAAAAGGTCTTTATCCTAATTTAACTTTTGATATATAAATAGCTTCAGAATTTTACTTAGGATGCTAACATTTGCAGAGAGGTGGGATAAAGGTGGTATTTCTACTTTCTCAGAACCATAGCATGAACTTTACCCCCGTTCTGAACCATAAACGCTTAGGAAAGGACTATAACGGATACAAGAGACCATTCTGTTTGTCACCACTTCTTCAGAAAGAGTAACCAATAAACTGATCCAAATAAATGCCCTTCTCTCTCTCATATTCTCTCTCTCTCTCTTTCATTGCATAAGAGATAAAGTGTTTCTAATCACAGTGGATTTGGGTCCTTGCAAACGACCTGTAGAAAGAACGGTTGCATTAGGAAGGTTAGCATTTCTAAGTAGGAAAACCTGCATTAATCACAGATTTTCAAGTTCTGCTCAGAGTCCAGGGTTCAGTGTTGGAGAGGGCTGCACTGTCTGATGTCATGGGTGAGAAGGAGTTGGGAAGGCATGGCTGTGAAACCTCTACCAGATATAATTTTATCTGTTTTGTATTTGGAGTTTCATTTTTCAAAACTGTTTCTCCTGCTTGAGAAGAAAAAGGTTGAAAATAATTTTATTTAATCATTTGTATACCTCACCCCATTAATTAATCTAGGCTTGTTATCACTGTATTTTACAATGTAATTAAATCTTTCAGACAAGTACTGTGAGCTCATGTAAAATATGATAACATAACATTGACAGGAACTCCAGAGAAGCAATTTTTTTCTTTTTCTCTCTGTATGCCTCTAGAAGATGTAATTTAAGGCATTATAATATCAGATGATAGTGCCTGAGTGAGTCTTATAATGACCAGCAGAACACTGTTTCTTAAAAGGATTTGTTTAATGATTTTTGGATAATGCACTTTTACTCTTCAAAAAATATTATATTTGTGAGATAACTTTTCCAGGATCTGAGCTAAATTAGAATAGCTTTTATACACCTGTAGTGGTCCAAATTCATTAATTTATATTAATCAGTCAACCTTGAAAAGTGTCATTGTTCCATTTCATCTATTTATTTTGGTTAAAGAACATTATATTTCTCCATTCGTATATTCAGCTCATGGTAAATTCAGTATCATCCTCTAAAGTCTTAAGTGTGATTATTCCAAGTAAAAGTAAATTGATTTTGGTGGAAACACTTGAATACTTCTAGGGTTTGCCGCAATATTATACAAGATGGGTTTTCTTATTATTTTAAAAATACATGTGAAAAAAAGTACATGTGAGAGAATTTTGAAAGATGTATGTATATATATGTTATATAAAATACTATGTATATGTTAAGCAGAGGCTTTTAGAATATAGAACTTTGTTTTCTTTTAAAATTTTTTATTCTCTCCTCATTATAAATCTGTGAGCTCACCTGGAAAGGTCTGTTTCTAAGATTGCACTTGGTCCTTCTAGATTACCAACAATGTATTAGTAAATTCATTGCACTTTAGGGAATGATTCCAGTCATAAAACAGTGTGCTGCTTCCTTATTTCCTTGCCTTATTCTACATCAGATTTGCCAGGCATATAAAATATCAAATTACTAAATGCTAATTCTATTAGAGTTTTATGCAGCTCATGTGTACAAATGTTCTATGTCTTATTAAAGGCAGCAAAAAAAAGAAGGATTTTAAGAATTTGGGTGTGAAGCAATTTTCTGCTTCATAAAATACAGTTAGTGTCACCTTATGTTAACAGAAATATTCTTGGATACGTAGTTTTTTCTCCTTCAGATTTGCTTTTAATGAAAGTGACAGTATTTCAGAGCACACCCCTTTAAGCCCGATAAAAAATATTTATGGCAAAAGCTATGCAAACATACACAGAATGGATATCTAGACCTGAATCTTCATCTTCTTCTTCCAGATCACAGACCCATCAATTCAATGTCTTTAAAAAAATTTTTTTTATGTTTATTTATTTTTGAGACAGAGGGAGACACAGCACAAGTGGGGGAGGGTCAGAGAGAGAGGGAGACAGAATCCAAAACAGGTTCCAGGCTCTGAGCTGTCAGCACAGAGCCTGATGTGGGGCTCGAACCCACGAACTGTGAGACCATGACCTGAGCTGAGGTCGGACGCTTAACCGACTGAGCCACCCAGGCGCCCCAATTCAATGTCTTAAAAATCTTTTTTAGTATTCATTTTAAAACACTAGGATGTTAGTTTGACCTGGTCCTTTATTTCCTGCCCGTGTTTCCTTAGGTGATAATCATTAGAATTATCTCATTTATCTCAGTGTCGCTGTTACTTCAGTTATATGACCAGATAGTCAATACTTTCTTCCAAAGCAATGTATTAGGAATACATATTTTACTTTTTTTTTCATTAAACGTATTTGTAGTATGTCCTCCATTTATCTAGCAAACCTCTCCTGTTAAAGGCCAGATAATAAATACCTCAGGCTTGCAGGTCATTTGGTCTCTGTCACAGGAATTCCTTTATGGAGAATAATTAATTATTTATGGAGAATAATTGAACTAATGTAGGAATTCCATCTCTGCCTCATGTCCTGATTATACAAATGCAGCCACAAGGACTCCTAGAGCTTGGTGTTAGGTAGGCTGACCATACAATTTATGGGACAACAGCTACGCTTTTGAGAGAGGGAGGGAGAAAGAAATGGTGCATGGGGTCAACAGGCGTAGGCCCGTCTGTCCTGAGAAAAGTGGGTATGTCGTTATTTGGAAATGTACCTGATGGTCACACTTCACGGACCTCTCTTATTTACAAATTTTGTGTTCGACTACGATCAGCCTTTTCAGTCAAGACTTCTTGTAATTTCTCTCTGTCGTGTGGGTATCTTTGCTCATTTTGTTGTTTTAGACAATCTAAGTTTATGCTTGTATACTGAAATTTAAGTCTCTGAAATATTTTATGCCCATGCTTTTGAAATATGGCATCGAGGATTACTGCCTCTTTTCGTAGACTGAGTGCATGAGTCTGAGCACACCCCTTTATATTAACACTTTATATTTATACTCCATCTTTGATATAGGAGTATAAAACTTGACACGGAAAAAAAGCGATACAGGACCGATTTTCCTATAAGAAATGAACACTTTATACACCATTTTTGCTGTATGCAGTTTTAAAGGATTACTCACAAATCTTTTGGTTTTTTTTTTTCCACATTGGAACTATGTGTGCTAATTTTATTACCTTCTCCTAATTCATGGTTTTTATTTACTTATTTTTTCTGAGGACTTTATCTTGCCAATCGTGCACTTTGCGCAAATATAACCTCAATACTTGTTAAAGGAAAGTTTGTATGTATCTGTTGCAACAAACTTCAAGTAAGTGTTGAAAGACTTTAGTGTAAATAAGCTATTAAGACCCTTTTGGTAGGCAAGGGAAGGGCTTCTTCCCCTGTCCTGGTGGCCATCTGCTTTGGATTACTTGACAAAGCTGCATGTGCTAACACTAGGCATAGAACCCTACAGAAGAAATTCCAGCCCTAGCATTTATTTATTTTTTCTTCATCCCTACAAGCTTCCGTCCTTCACAAGTTTTTCATTTTAAATCCTGGCTCCACCAAGTTATTAGTTTCGTGACCACCAAGTTATTAGTTTTGTGACCTTGGCTCAGCTCCTCAATGTTCCTAATTTCTCATTTACTTAATCTATGAAACAGGGAACTGAACATTTACCTCCGGATGTGATTGCAGGGGCTGGATGAGATAAAAGAATTAAAAGACTTTAGGGGAAATGAAGGCTTTCCTGTGATGCCTGACACAGGGTAAATACCAAATAAAAGGTAGCTATCGTAATTACGTTAAGCACCTCCAGATGTAAGGCATTCTCACCCTTAAAACAAACCCTGTGTCCTTTCTTTCAAAGCTCATGGGATTGAGCAGCAGCAGTGGCAGCAAATCTGGGTAAGGATAAAATAAACCCATGTGCTGATGAAGTGCAGGGGACGGAGAGGTGAATTCTGATCAGGGCACAGGTCAAAACAGAGGTCTTCTCTGGTGGTCGGAGACGCTATTTTAGGAAAGTAAAATCTGTACTTTAGGACAACCTATCATTAGAAATCGTTGCAGCCAAGGTCACGATTCATGGAGAGAATCATTCCTCCTTGACTATGAATTGTCATTGATGGAAATATTCTAGAGCTGAGAGGAAAGAGAAAGTGACTCTAGGAAAGAGGGAAAAAATGGGTCTCGCTAATCCAGAATTGGCAAATCTCTCTATGGTATCCCAGAGAAGGAAATTTTGAATGCTAATCTTGTTTAACCAATAAATCTTATTTTATCCTGAAATACTTTCTTCTTTGTTTTCCCTAATAATGGATAGCAGCTCAGTCAGACTGCCCTGAAATCATATGAAAAGATACATCTCTAGAACAGCATTACCTAGATGTTCTTAGAACTAAAGAACTAACAAGATTATTACACACACGACTGATTTACTGGATTTCGTGCACTTTTCCACCAATGATAGCATTCTTATCATAAAATTTCCTTCAAAACTCTGGGCAGGGTAAACTTGGATCTCTGACTCAGGACTTGATAGTAAATCAACTCTTTTAACATTTAGACAATTTCATAAAAATCTTAAGTAAAGGAGTATGCTTGTATCTAGAAATATGACATAGTTATATTTCAGCTTTTCTCGGGATTCGATTTTAGCAGAAAGCAAAAAATCAGAAACTATCGCCATGACATTTCAATCATTTTCTTACATAAGTCTTTAAAGAGCTAGCTTGAGTATGAACATTGTATTTTGAATGTCCTTGTATATTTTCACATTAGATTCCTAGCAAAACAAAACAATTAAACCATAAACTACTAATTAAAAGTTTTCTCTTTTACCATATCAGTCTTTTCAACATGAATGTTAATCTAAGGCTCCTTGATACTCAGCAGTCATGTCAATTCTTTTTAACAGAAGCTGTGAACTTTGTGTTTTGCTTTAAAATTTTTATTTCCTCGTCCTTTATGCATCATATTTTTGTCATAATAATTCAACACCTACTGTTTTTAAAAAACAAAATTGAACAAAATCAATCTCATTCTTGGACAATTAATTTCTAATTATTTCCAGGGGAACTTGTTATTATATTAGTGCAAGCAAGCTAAGGGAATGGAATATATAATTTAGCACTAAAATGCTCCATTTTTGGATACTCCATACATGTTTTTAGCTCGCATGTGTTGACGTTAATAGTTTTCCAAATTATGACCGTATAAAATGCAGTTGCCACAGTCAGTTAGCACATAAGCAAAACTTGAAAATCACTTGGATACTCTTGAAAAAGCAGCTATAAACAGATGTGATACTAAATAATTCTACAGATTTTATTTCTAGCTTGCCAAGTGGTGCTCAGATGGAAAGCAAACACAGCATTCACTGCCTGGAAAATCAAAGACAGCTAAAAAGAATGCCTTGAGATTTCAGGTGGGACTTGGGAATCAGGAGACTTGGCTACAGCACCTGTTGCTTTCGAGTCTGGAAAAAAGAAAGCTGGTTCCTACTCTGTATTCACAACCAGCTTCAAAGACTGGCAGATGGCCAGTGGCAAAAAGGAGACAGAGGCCAAAATGCAAACTAGATGATTGACAGATAGATGAAAAGATAGATAAAACTACAGTTCAAGACTTTAAAAAAAAAAAATAGAATTACATGCAGTTTATATCCAAAAGGCTGACGAATCAACACCATTTCTCCAGAGGAAAGAAATGCAGTCTATGTATTCAGAATTGTTAATTTTCTGCTTGTGAAAGTTTCTTTAACTTCAGAGTTTTCTGAGAGAGTATCCAAAATTTCCTAATCTACTTTAATATATACATTTCCTTTCTTTGTTTTAAAAATATATATTTGCTTGTTTACTGATTGATTCAGTGTAGATACTACGTATGCGTGATAAAAATTCAAATGCTACAAGAGAAAATATGATGAAATGGCAATATTTTCTCTTTCTACCAATTTCCAATTTATGGCAGTTTCCCCAAAGGTCAACTGTAACTAGTTTCTTATGGATTTTTTCAAAATTATTCTCTATATCAGAATTTTTGCTTTCATGTAATGGATAAAATAACACCATAGCTCGTTATACTGTTATAATTAATTCACACAAAAAGAATTAGCACACTTTTGTTAAATCTAGACTTGGAATGCTCAAAAAGAAAAAAAACAGGCTTTAATCTTGTATTCTTAAAACACAACTTTGTTTATGTCGCATTTCAGAACAAGCTCATTAATTGAAACACGAAGATTCTTTATTTAGATTTGAAAGGATTATAAATTGCACTAAAATAAATTCAAAATTCAATTAATCTCTTATAAGCGCTGCACACCTAAAACAATTATCTTGGCTGTATGGAATTTCTAGAAACACCATAAGTTCTTTTAGAACAGTGAATCTCTACTTTGATAGCGTAATTTTAAAAAAATTCAGCAAAGATGATCCGATGATTTTAACAAGCTAACAATGTTCCAAAATCTGATTTATTTTATATTCTGTACTTCTCTAAAAACTTCTTTTCTTTTATCAACATCTCTTTCATTAACTCAGAATATATTTTTTAAAAAATTTAATAATGTTTATTTATTTTTGAGAGAGAGAGAGGGAGACACAAAATCTAAAGCAGGGTCTGAGCTGTCAGCATAGAGCTCGATGTGGGGTTCAAACTCACAACTGCGAGATCATGACCTGAGCTGAAGTCAGGTGCTCAAATGACCAGGCACGCCCTGAATAGATTTTAACAAGAAATATTTTTTATCTTCAAAGCACTTTTTCTATATTTGTCTATTCCCAAGTAAAAGTAAGTGTTTCCATGCAACTTTGGCATAACCATTACAGGTTTACAAGACTCTCAGCCCATTTGTGCAAGATCAGCATTTTCACTGTGCTCCTCTCAGATTACCACAGAATCCTCTGAAGAGGTTTATTAAAAAGTTCAATCCCTTGACTCCACTCTGGACCTACTGAATATGAATCCCTTGGTGAGATTCAGGGAAATCTGCATTTTAACAAGCTCCTGTGGCAATTCTTAACTGTACTAATATTTGAGAACTACTGAACCTACGACCACTCAGAATTAATGAATATAAGAATCAAATATACCTAGATGAGATATGTATTTCACATTTCAGGATACAAGGTCAAAGAACTTTATTGATTTGTCCAAGATCAGTCAGCTAATTGTTGGCTGGACCACCAGGTATTCAGAAATCTGGTCTAATCTATCTAGGACAACGAAACATGATTGCCTCTCTACTGTGAATTTTGGGAATTGTGATTCCTTTTCAATCACTCAGGATTGCTTCCTCAGTTCTGGGCTCCTCCTGAACCTTAGCTGGCTAGTACTAACAAGAACCCACTAAAGAGAATCTCATTTGGTCTAGATTTGGGCTACTGTGGTCACCAGTTTTAGACCTATGGGAAATTTATCCATTCCTGCTGAGTGTATAATTAAAGCTTAATGTTTCTCTGACACCTTCAGTCAGAAATGACAGCATTCTCTTCTTCCTGTCTATCATGACCAGGCAGCATACAAGAAAGCATTCCAATGAATTTTTCTTTAATTAAATAACTTTTTTGGATCTGATATTTAATAAAAGACGCAACCTTCTATCAAAGACAAAAATAGAATTATGTTAGTTATAAACGGCTTCATATTTTGCATTTAAACCTTACATTCAAAATATTACTAATATCAAAATATCAAAATATTACTAATCAGTAATTCTGATAAGCAGACAGAAGTGATTGCAACTTGAAAGAAAGTCAGCATATTGAAACATAGATCAATAAAACTTTATGTAAAATTCTTGAAGCTTGGTGAGTTCTAAATTTTTTCACGTATGTATATCTCTATCTCTATCTCTATCTGTCTCTGTCTCTGTCTCTGTCTCTATCTCCATCTCCATATCTATCTATCTATCTATCTATCTATCTATCTAGTTAAAGCACTAGTCGGGGAAGAAGAGAAAGAGGTAGTGAGAATCCCAAACAGGCTTCTGCTGGCAGTGTGGAGACAGACACAGGGCTCGATTTCATAAACTGTGAGATCATGACCTGAGCCAAAAGAGAAAGTGGGATGCTTAAATGGCTGAGCCACCCAGGTGCCCCAAAGCTCAGTGAATTCTAAATGTCCACCTGGGAATTGGTGCATTTCCAAGTAGAACTTTATTTGAGCCCAATCCACTGAAATAAGCCCACGAGTATAATTAATTTTGAACCAGAGCTGCTGGATTTCCCAAATAGCTTCTATTTATTAGATCTGGACTTCGCACCTTATCATCAAAGCCAATGGGTTTTCTTATGTGAAAGAATCATATAAATGTGTAGTCTATAAGTAGCCTCAAATATAAATTTAGGTCATAATGTCAGAAGGGTTATGGCTATGGTTTTGCCCAGGATATGAAAGGTACATTTAAATAAGCACAATTATACTGTACTGATTAATCTTAATTTTACAAATTTCAGAGCGTGCCACATATTCCAAGAATACATGATATGTCATTTGACAGTTGTGCATTTTCTGATCCTCTCTTTTCAATCTTAACATCTTGGACTAAATTAAGACTTACAACTAAATTAGACTAACAGAATGCTTTATATGGCCCTCTAGGGATTACAGTGGAATTGTACCTTACTTGAGGGCTAGATACTGAGGTGAGAAAGTAGGTAAAAATCCGACTGAATCAAAATATGTTTGGAATTCTCTTAGTACAGTTCTTTCAGAAGCCTTTCTTCTTCCTTAAATGTTTATTTATTTATTTTGATAAAGAGAGAAAAAGAAAGAGTGCGTGAGCAGGCAAAGGGTAGAGAGAGAGGGAGAGAGAATCCGAAGCAGGCTCTGAGCTGTCAGTGCAGAGCCTGATTCAGGGTTTGATCCCACAAACTGTGAGATCATGGCCTGAAGTGAAATCAAGAGCCAGGTGCTTAACAAACTGAGCCACCCAGGTGCCCACAGAAGACTGTCATTCTTTAATAAAACTACCTCTTCCAAAGTTAGTATGGACTGTTGGATTTTGGCTGACCCTAGGTGAAGCTGTTGGCTTCCTTTTAGGACCATGTGGTATGAAAACTACTCTCTGTTTCCTTAAACCCTAAAGTCACACTCAATCCTGCAGATGTGCATGTATGTTTAGGGGTATGTAGAAAGGAAACCGAAGGGGATAGGTATATTCAAGTTTCCTTTGGTGCTTGTATTCAGAAGCATACAATTGCTGGTTGTGGAAATTTGGATTGACTGCATTATTTAAATTTGTTCTCTCCATTTCTCTCTCTTCTCAAACTTAGGTAGTTTAATTTCTGTAAGCTAAATGAACAGATGATAATGAGTACATTCTACCTTCAAAAAATTAGCTGTGCCTATGTAAAAAGGATTTTTCATCCTTAATTAATTTAGATTGATAATACATTTTATATCATTAGTGAATTATTCGCGACTATTTCTGACTGGATACACTTCAAAATTTTTGAAGCCTAGTACATGTGATACATTTTTCTACTTCTCGTTTTGTTACTGAAAAGACATCCAGTTCATTCAGTAGAAAATAACAGCCAGTGCCATCATGTTTAAGGAAATGCAGTAGAAATAACAGGTCAAGATAAATATAGAGCAGTTATGCAAAACTATTTTTCCTCATCTTATACATCTTCTTAAGTAAATATGTGATACTACTATTCAGGAGACACATGCCTTTACCATTAGTGGGGATTTACCTATTCTATTCATTCTTTTGATGGATGGAGTCACGGAGAGTATTCATTCTCCAATTTTTACCAGTAGTCTTATGACTTCGATTGGAGCTAATAAAATGTGGAAAATTCTGGAAAAGTGAGACACCAAGAGACTAACTCCCCAGTATGCAACATGCTTGATTATAAATGTTGACACTTTAGGCCAGGCATCAGCTTAGTTCTTTCTAGAACTATTTGGTTGATACTGAAAAAAGCCAATGGATGAAACAGCCAAAGTGACCAATTAGAATTTTCATGAAAGTGGAAATTCCTGGCCTTGATCATCTTCACGATCAGTTCAACTGTATGTGTTGGATTGTTGTATTAGTCCAGGCATGGTGTGCTGTAGAAGACATTAACATGAGTAAGACTACATTTCTACCCTTGAAACAATTTACGTTCTCTTATTTCTCCTTTGTTGATTCCTCCTTTTTGTCTTCAACTCCGTGTGGCAAAAATTCTAATTATGCACAAGAATACACAATGAAAAATCATACTTATTCTCATGTCTGTGTCTGCTCACTAGAAACAAATATTATCATCAGTCTCTTATGTATTTTTTCCAAGGTATTCTTTGTCTATGCAAACAAACATGTAAAATAAGTTTATATGATAAAATTAGCATATTTCATACCTCAGACCTCATTACACTATGCCAGAGGCTAGCTCCTGGAATCTCTTCTTTTTTCTTTTTTTTTTAACATTTATTTATTTTTGAGACAGAGAGAGACAGAGCATGAATGGGGGAGGGTCAGAGAGAGAGGGAGACACAGAATCCAAAGCAGGCTCCAGGCTCTGAGCTGTCAGCACAGAGCCTGACGCGGGGTTCGAACTCACGGACCGCGAGATCATGACCTGAGCCGAAATCGGACACTCAACCGACTGAGCCACCCAGGTGCCCCTCTCTTCTTTTTTCTAAAAACACTTTCTCCACAGTTGATCTCATTCAGCCCCATGAATTTAAATACTATCTTTATGATGAAGATTCTCCAATCTGAACCTCAAGCCACAACTTCTTACTGAAATTTCTGTTTTCTATATTCCCATCTACTCAACATTTCTACTTGAAGTCCGATAGACAACTCAAATTGAACTTGTCCCCAGATAAGCTCTTTACTTCTCTCCACCTCTCTATTTCTTGTGTCATCTTACTTCTCTCAGGAAAAAAAAAAATGAATGTCAGCATCCACCAAATTACTCAAAGAAAAGTCTACAAAGCAGCCTTGATTCTTATCGTTCCTTCTTCCTTCACTTCTAATCCATTCATCTCTCCCAATCCCCATAATTATCATCCTTGTCTAAGCAGCTGTCATCCCTTCTATAGACTATTGCACACACTCTCTACTATTCTCTCCCTTTTCAATCTTTCTCCACACACACACACACACACACACACACACACACAAAAGCACATAAAAACATAACTATTCTCCTTGGAACAGCCAGAGTTTCATTTTTAATTTTTTAAAGTAAACTGGATGCCACACATGGGACTCAAACTCATGGCCCTGAGATCAAGAGTCACATGCTCTACCCACTGAGCCAGCCAGGAAACCCCAGAGTTTCATTTTTAACATATAATGAAACCACATCACTCCTCTGCTTAAGTTCTTCTAAAATCTAAAGGCTTCCCATCACCCTGAGAATGAATAAAACCCTTCCTGGCTTACAAAGCCTTCCATGTCTTGGTATTGTGCAACCTGCCTGACCTCATTTGATCCCATTCTCCCCTCATGCTCAACTCTCAATGCTCCCAACTCACTGCGCTTCTTCCTTTCCTCACCAGATTAAGCTTGAACCCATGGTAGGGCCACTGTGCTTGCCAGTCCCCTTGAAATGCTCTTTGCTTTCACCTTGCTATATGTAGTTGGTCCCAATCAGATCTAAATGTCACTTCTTCCAAGAAGCCTTTCTTGGTCATGCAGTCCACAGCAACCACTGGCTTTTTCAAACTCAACAGATTACTCATCATCAACTGATTTTTTTGCTTATTCATTTGTTTGTTTTCCCACGTAGTAAGCTGACCTCTACCCTTTATGAGGGCTTTGGCTTTAATACATGATTTCTGTTCAAACTACCTCAGTGTTTAGACTAGTGCTTGTTGTTTAGATTAGTGTAGAAGGTATTCAGTAAATTAAAAAAAAAATTTTTTAATGTTTATTTATTTTTGAGAGAGAGACAAAGCGTGAGCAGGGGAGGAGCAGAGACAGAGGAAGACACAGAATCTGAAGCAGGCTCCAGGCTCTGAGCTGTCAGCAGTGCCCGACGTGGGGCCCGAACTCAGCAACTGAGATCGTGACTTGAGCCGAAGCCAGACGCTCAACCGACTGAGCCACCCAGGTGCCCCAAATTTTTAAGTGCATGAATGAGTGAATGAATATTTTAAGAGCCAAAATATATTTTCAACTAAAAAATAGACTTTTGGATGATGAAGGCTAATGAAACTAAGGTCTCTTCAAAAAGGCGAGGTTTCTTAGCATGATACCAGCAAATAAACTCCTGTTATTAAGAGTTTTGCTGTATTTTCCCTTATAATGTTCTGTTTTATTTCTTTGGCCATAGAACTCATCACTAGCAACTCTATTTTCTGCACACCCATTTGTTTACATTCTTTCTCATCATACTAAAAATGTAAGCACCGTGAGCAAAGCGATTTGCTCTTGTTTATCACTGAATTCACAATTTAGGACAGCAACCTGAACAAAGACACATTCAAAAATTTTTGTTGAATGAGTGAAAATAAAAGGTATTAGTTGAAAGTGGTTGATTCGTGTCCTCTCAATTTTTCAGTGAAGAAACAAAAGCATTCTTATCTAGAAGTAATGGGCCACCGATTCTGTGTAAATAGTTTCGATTATGGATCTCATTAAATGTTCTTATAACTCAAATTCCTTCAGACATGGGGTAAGCCATTACAAATATTTTGCCTTAGTTTTTGCTTCCTGAAAAATAGGAATTAGAGGAAATAAACAAACCAATTAAAATTATCTTATCTTTTTAGAGAAAGCCCAACTGGAGAGTTCAATAATCACCACCAACTGATTATCATTCAGGGGTAAATGAGCACAAATGAGAAAGTAAAAAGGATGGAAGAAAAAAATCTGAGAGGCACTTTTTGTGCTGCTTAGGATAAGGCTTCTCTTGTTTTATTGAACTTGTTAATAAAAGCTCCAAAGTCTGGGGAAAAGACTTCCGGGCAGCAAAAGCAAAGTTTTGAGGCTCACAGGTCTAAGGAGAAATTAATAAAATGCAGTGGGGAAATTAAATTGAACAAAAGTGCAATGAGCCATAGGTAAAGCAATTAATTAAGCAGGTTTTGATATGTATATAAGTGGGTTGCTGAAGAAGTAAAAATAAATCCGAGATTTTAAACCAGTGTTTGGTATTCAGCAGAACACCAAATGGTCACATGTAGAAAACTTGTAGTTTTTAAAGTAGTGTTCTTTGAGGACTTCCTTCCTTATTTATATGCATTGCCACCTTTCCTTTTTCCATTAATCTTTTAAAAAAACCTATGCTTTCAATAATATACAAAAGCCTTTTGCTTTTGCTTGATTCTCTTCCGCATTCTTTTTATGCCAATTTCTTTTTATTTATTTATTTATTTATTTATTTATTTATTTTTTTTAATATATGAAATTTACTGTCAAATTGGTTTCCATACAACACCCAGTGCTCATCCCAAAAGGTGCCCTCCTCAATACCCATCACCCACCCTGCCCTCCCTCCCACCCCCCATCAACCCTCAGTTTGTTCTCAGTTTTTAACAGTCTCTTATGCTTTGGCTCTCTCCCACTCTAACCTCTTTTTTTTTTTTTTTTTTTTCCTTCCCCTCCCCCATGGGTTTCTGTTATGTTTCTCAGGATCCACATAAGAGTGAAACCATATGGTATCTGTCTTTCTCTGTATGGCTTATTTCACTTAGCATCACACTCTCCAGTTCCATCCATGTTGCTACAAAAGGCCATATTTCATTCTTTCTCATTGCCACGTAGTATTCCATTGTGTATATAAACCACAATTTCTTTATCCATTCATCAGTTGATGGACATTTAGGCTCTTTCCATAATTTGGCTATTTTTGAGAGTGCCGCTATAAACATTGGGGTACAGGTGCCCCTATGCATTTATGCCAATTTCAAAACCAGGCAATTTCTTGCAGGCTCAATTATAAAAATATGTACTTTTCGGGAGTATGTCCACTACTTTTCAGGAAGCAATGAAGATTAACTTGGAGGTGTCACGACCGCAGGCTGGGAGTCACACAGATCTAGTGTCAATTCATGCTTAACCTTAAGTATGAATTAACCTCACTCATAACTCGTAAGAGCTATGAGACCCTGTACAAATAACCTAGCTCCTGTAAGCCTCAGTTTCCTCCATTGTAAAAAATGTAGTATGAGCTAAATACATTTGCTAATTCCTTGGCACAACGTCTGCCAGAGGAATACTTCAATAAAATGGAAGTATTAATATAAAGCAATTTGCAACTTGTGTGTGTGTTTTGATTGCCAAAATTGCTTGTTTATATATATATATGTATGTATTTATATATATGTACTATAAATACAAATTTATAATATAAATATATGCACATAAATATTTGTATATTTTTACCAAAAATGTTTTTTTAAAAAATAATGAAATGATTGGTGGGAAATAGGTTTCTCAGCTAGTGTCCCGAATCTTCATTTATAAGTACATTTTTACAGTTGAGAATTCGATTCAGAATCTGTCTGGGGCGGCTAACTCTCCTGGCTTTCCTCTGACTCTCCTGGCTTCAGCACTCAGATTCCTTCATCCTCAGAAACCCTTCCTTCTCAGACAAATCTAGTCACGAGTCCTTCGTTTGGAAGGTAATCATTCATTCATGCATCCATCCGTTTTTCTGTAGTACAAGGTACATTCTTTTTCTGGAGATACGAAGGCCAATCGGCCTTTAATAAAGCCACAGCCTAGAAAAGGAAACAAACCAGCAAGTGTCCGTAAGACCTATGGTAGCTGCTGCTGATGGAGGTTTGCCCAGGACGTCTGAGAAATGCAGGTGAGGGGCACCTCACGCAAACTCATGGTTTCTGAAGACTTCTCAAAGGACGTGAGCACTGAACTGGAACTTGAATTAGGTTCACACCCTGCCAGGGTCTTCTACTCAATTCTTGTGGGAGTTTTCAGTATCACTTAACTATACATATTAAAGTGCCATCTTCTTAGATTCATTTTGGCTGTTATCTAAGCAGATTTTGAATAGCTTCTGATATGCAGGCAATGTTTATGGAATGTCAATAATATAGGAATATAAATGACCACAAACTGTCAGTTTGCAAGTAGTTCTTCCCGGGGTGTCTGGGTGGCTTAGTCGGTAAAGCGTCTGACTTCGGCTCAGGTCGTGATCTTGTGGTTTGTGAGTTCGAGTCCCGCGTTGGACTCTGTGCTGTCGGCTCAGAGCCTGGAGCCTGCTTCGGATTCTGTGTCTCTCCCTCTCTCTGCCCCTCCCATGCTCATGCTCTGTCTGTCTCTGTCTCTCAATCATAAATAAATGTTAAAAAAAATTTTTAAAGCAGTTGTTCGCAACATGGAGATACAGGTAAGTTAAAATCGACTTTTAAGAGTAGTAATCTCCTGCTTGCTTTATCATTATGTGAAATTCATTGCACAAAGGAAATTATTGGAACAGGCTATGCTGAAAACAATGCAGCGATTATAATAAATAATATTGTTCTATCCACAATACTGTACTGGTTGCCCCAAAGTTAGCAAGTTGAACATGCTTCCTAAAGCTTGTTATCAAGGAATTGACATTCTATTCTTTATACTTCAATAACTTTTAAAGTATTCCTGAACATGCTGCGATCATTGCAGCAAGTGCTGCAGGAAGATGATAAGACATAGGAGGCTTTTACAACAGAAAGCTCAGATGCAAACAAGCACAGACGGGTAGCTTGAAGACTCGGTTCTTCACCTGCAGGAAGAAGCAGACTTTTCACAGACTCTGAAGGTGGAAGGGAACTTCCTTCTGAAAAGACTGTAAACTGCACAGCGGGGCAGTGATCACACCTATATCATTCGCTGCTGCTTTCCCAGCACTTGCAACATAATTGGTGCACCAGATGGTTGAGTAAATAACAAAACACATTCAAAAGTCTTCACTCTGCATTTCCGACAAATAATCATTCATTCTCTGAAAAACTCGAGGGACTAAAAACTCCTCTGCCATTCATGAAAATCAAACCACGCACTCTGTTCATGTGGAGGTCAGTTAGTGTCACTTTATTCCCTAACTTTAGACCACATCTCTAATCTTGGCTAGTAACCTTTGAGATATTTCCTGGAATTTACTAAGAATGTGCATGTGGTCACGCATAAACTGCCCTTGTTATAGTAATGATATGTCATACCACGCTTTCTGAAGAATATGGACCAATGGCATCGATTTATAGACTCCTCAGTCATAATCACCCTCTAGTTTAAACCCCATAGAAACTACAAATATATATCAGGTAATGATGTTATTGACTATAAAGGTTCTTGGTAATTTTGAGTGATCAAAGGAAAATTTTAAAACTCACTAAAATTCTGAGCAGTTTTTGCATTTTGGTCACTTCTGCATTTTTTTTTTACACGTATACATGTGTTCATATATACCTAATCAATATACCTGACACATCTAAAATTCAATGGAAGAGTTGGAAGCAACAAGTCTGTGAAATTTTTACATTTTCTGTATTATTCTTTTTTTTACCTTTGAAGTTTACTACACCAACTGCAGTTGAAGCCAATCTGAGAGGATACACAGGGGCCACAACCATTAAACTGGAGACATGCTAGGAAACAGGAAGAATAGGTTTATCAAGACTAATTGGCAGCATGGAGAGAAATTAAAAAAAAAAAGAATGCTCAACCAAAATTAAAATCCCCCACCCATCCCTATATACACACAGGATCAAGATACCTATGCATAAACAGATCAGATCATGAAACTTTCCACCTAGTTCTGTTCACATGGTAACTTACTAGGTAATGGGGTCATCTCCACAGCTGAAATATTGGTAATTTTTGACATTTGTAGCTCTACTCGGTGGTATTCATAAATTGTTCTTCTCCGGACATCTGTAAAAACACAAATAGAAAAAAAAAAAGCCTTTCAAGATTTCTTTGCCTATAAAGCAACATTTAATAATGAATATAAAATGATATGCTTTTCACCCAATGTGGTTTTAAAATGAAGATTTAAAATAATACCTGTGAAGAGAGTGGTTATTAAAAACAACCTGAAAATCATGTGCTGATATACCCAGAAGTCTTTTTTTTAAATTTTAATTTAATTTAATTTTATCTTAGAGAGAGAGAGAATGTAAGCAGGGAGAGGGACAGAAAGAGAGAATCCCTTTTTTTAAATTTTTAAAATGTTTTATTTATTTTTGAGAGAGAGAGAGAGAGAGAGAGAGAGAGAGAGATGAGTGGGGGAAGGGGAGAGAGAGAGGGGAAGATGCAGAATCCAAAACAGCTTCAGGCTCTGAGCTGTCAGCACAGAGCCCAATGTGGGGCTTGAACCCATAAACCATGAGATCACAACCTGAGGCGAAGTCAGAGTCTCAACCGACTGAGTCACCCAGGCGCCCCAGATAGAGAGAGAATCTTAACTCAGGCTCCACACTCAGGGTGGAGACTGATGCAGGGCTCTATGCCATGACCCAGGGATCATGACCTGAACTGAAATCAGATTTGGATGCTCAACCAACTGAGCCACCCAGGTGGCCCTCAGCCCTCCAGAAGTCTTTTTTTTTAACCTGTGGAGTTGAAATGTTGATTCTGGTCTCAGATATCTCACTTTGCTAGTGGGCTCCAACCCACTGTTACCCAGAATATACTGAAGAAGTTTTCTTGATGGATTTATATATTTTGAAAGACTTTGACATAAAATCATATGACTTCACTCATATGAGGACTTTAAGAAACAAAACAGAAGAACATAAGGGAAGGGAAACAAAAATAATATAAAAACAGGGAGGAGGACAAAACAGAAGAGACTCATAAATATGGAGAACAAACTGAGGGTTGCTGGAGGGGTTGCGGGAGGGGGGCAGGGGGGAGGGGCTAAGTGGGTAAGGGGCACTAAGGAATCTACTCCTGAAATCATTGTTGCACTATATGCTAACTAACTTGGATGTAAATTAAAAAAAAAAATTAAAAAAAAATTAAAAAAAAAAATAAATAAACATTAAAAAAAAGAAATTATTATGCTAAGTGAAATAAGTCAGTCAGAGGTAGTCCGTAATACCATATGATTTCACTCATGTGTTGTATTTAAGAAACAAATGACTCATCATAGGGAGAGAAAAGAGGAAAAGCAACAGATTCTTAACTAAATTAGAGAAAAAATTGATGGCTAGCACAGTGGAGTGGGCAGGAGGATGGTTTAAATTGATGATGGGGATTAAGAAGTGCAATGTGATGAGCACCAGATGTTGTATATAAGTAATGAACTACTATATTATACACCCACAACTAATATTTTGCTGTATATTAACTAAATGGAATTTAAGTAAAACTTAAAAAAATAAAAAAAATTTAAAAAAGGTAAGATGATACCACTTCTTTAAAACTCAAGCTAAAATAAGTCTTTTAGGAATGGGTAACAATTACAATTTTTTCACAGCCTAAAAAAAAAAAATTCACAGCCAGAATAGGAGTCTGATTGCTTTAAAGGTTTAGATGGGTTTCTTTTAGTAAAAGTAAAACAGAACTTAGGTCACTTTAAAAAAATTAGTACTGATATTTATTAAATATGCAGCATTGTATCTGAGAAAGGTTAACAACTGGTACTTAGATTGTATGAAGGAGCTTATAATTATTCATCAGCAAATCCAACAGTCTCCCTGAGGAGTAGGCTAGATGGGAGACTTTGACATGAACTTTAATAATTAAATATCAGATAAATACGGCAAACATATTTTATTACAATTAAGACTGTTGACGAAATATATTTAAAAATATATTAAAAAAAGACCTGAGTCTTATGCTCATGAGCTTGCCTGAGTTTGGTAAATTGTAATGGGTGAAGCAATGTTATCAGCATTTTATTTAGCTCTTGAAATGCTTGTGATGAAAGGAACGCATTTCCTGAATGCTATCTTATCGATCAGGAATTATTTGGGAAGCTATCAGTTTATTTAAAAAATATCAGAGTATCTAATCTTGGGAAGTCATATGTCATAGTGGTTGATAGAACACGCTCTTGAACAATTTCACGTGGGTCAAATCCCAGTGTTGCTGCTTGTATCTGTGTGACCTTGGGCTCCTTTGTTAGCCTCTCCCGCCTCAGTTTCCTCATCTCTAAAATAGAGATAATAGTACCTAGATCACTGAGTTGTTGTGAGAACTAAAATGAGACAGTAAATGAAAATTGGTTAGAACACTCTCTTTCATACCGCAAGTGCTCAATAAATGTTTAATACGGCAATCAGCGTCACACTGGTTACATGCTGCATATCATGGTCTATTTCTACAGATCTAAACTCACTGAAATCACACTAAGGTTCTGAAATCAGGCTTCTAGGAATTTATCTCCCACCTTAGCTTAGAGAAAGTTAAATTTTGATTAACATCAATGGATCCGACAGGATGCGGAGCAGGAAGATGGTGTACAGGAGATTTAGTTCAAGTGTTTAGCAACTGTAGATATACCTACACATCCAGGGGCAAAGTCAAACATCTACTGAAAACCTACACGTGCCTCTACTTTTATCCACTCCTGTCTTTCCACTCATTTCTGATTATTCCCCGTGAAATACTACTCCAGAAGAGTAAGGGAGGTAGCCCCAAAAGAAATGTTTTGGGGCTCAGAGAGGTTCTAGAGCCATTTGCTGAATATATCTTCAGGTTTATCAGACTGGAAAACACTGCTCAAGAACCATAATCCAATTAATTTCTTTTTAGTATAAGCGAAAATGCATATATGATTTTCAAAGTGTAAACTTTATCAAACATCAGAGAAAAATGCTAATTTAATGGTATTTAGTAAGGTTTCTCAAGGGCAGGGCACTCTTTTCTTAAGTTGTAAGGCACAGAAAAAGACTCCCCAGCTTCTGCTTTATCTAAATAATACATCTTCCTATATACTGGTTTCCTTGTTTTTTGCTAAATAATTTAGTTCTTGGAAATAAAGACATAACATGACTTTGCCATAAGATTACTGGTTGGGGTTTTAGAGTCTCCTTCATACTAAAGTTCACTCAGTATCTATCATATTAGTAGCTGCTTATTAAAATACTAGTTTTCTGTTCATTTCATATTATCCTTTGAAAACCTCAAACTACTGACATAATGACCGTGAATCCTCTGGAACTTAATTATTGATTACGCATATGGGGTTAAGGGAAAGTGACCTTTTTTGCTATGCTAATTCTATCACCCACTCGGACCCTTCCTACTACGGGGAGGAAATGAGTTTAACAAAATGAAATTAATGAGAATGAGTTTTGTTTGATGACCTGCCAATTAATGACAGCTTCCAAATGGTCATTTTTGTTGAATTTCAGAGATACCCCTGTCAAAAACAAGTAATTAGGAATGTATTTACTGGTAGCGCCTGCCAATACTAGAAGCTTTCATTTGATTCCAGAAATGTATTTAGCTCATGTGTCTTCTTTAGAAAGTCAGCCAAAACAATGCTGTCCCAAAAATTCAGTCTTAGTAGTGTTGATACAGCTTTAGCTGTTTTCTTGCCACTTTACAAAACTAAGTTTGACTAGAATACTCATTAAGGGCTTTTAAAAATTAAAAACAAAAACAAAAACAAAACACCTAAATCTCTGTGCAGACTAACACACAGAGGATAAAGTTTAGTAACCAAAATCTTGAGGTGATATGATTCAAAGTGTGACTAGTGAATTGCATGTTTTTAGAAAATCTGAGCAAATTAACAGGAGGGATCATATGGGAACACGAGGAATCCTCTCCAATCAATATTCACTCTGGCTGAAATAAAAACAGTTTAATGAGTTCTTTGTGGCATGATTAGCCATGATCTAGTTTGTCTTTAAAGGTAGCATTCACATAGAGAATGTGTAAGTAATTTTGTAAATTGGCTGATTCTTTCATTTATATGAATATCTTAATATTGTCTGAACTGTCAAATAAATAATTTGCTAACGTTGCCTTACTTACAGATTACTGACGCCTAATGACTGGTCCCAAATGGTTATTTCTTTTCCACTTCAAGTTGAGTCTGCCACCCAGCACCATTCACTGAATACTCTTTAATGTAAACAGCATGTATTGCACAACTACAAGTTCATTCCCAGCATGAAGACTTGGGGGGAAAAAAAGAGACTCTTGAGAAAAAAAGGGCACCATTAGAGCCGCGATAAGCCTCCCACACAATATGTAAGTCACTAACAGAAAGAGCTGGTTGGCGTTGTTAAATACAGCTTCTACAAAGAGAAGATGTTTTTGCTTCAAACATGTTTTATGCCCTCTGTAATTCTATTCTATTAAATAATAATGTAATAGGTTGGATAAGGCAACATAAAATTTAGAGGATCACGGAGTACTAACCTAAACCTCTTAGATTTTCTTCTCATCATTCCCTTGCGGTTCGTGAAGTTTCTGGACACTGTTACAACTTACATGGTCAGATTTCATAAGTTACCTGAGCATGCATAAAAAAGATCAGAAACTTCATCTAAAACCAAACTTTACTTTTCTCCTCATTCCACGTATATTTACTAATGGCTGAAACAAGATGTCCTGACTTCCTTTAGTAATCCCTTTGCCCAACAAGAGCACCAGAACCAGCATTGGGATAGTAAATGGTCAAGGCAGAGTATCTTAGTGAGCTTGTGCGACATGTAGACAACAGTCCTAACACTATGGCTCCCATTGGCCTAAGGACTGTTCTTCTGGATGTGGTGTTTCTCCCAGGAAAACACATTTCTTTATTCCTGAGACTTAGGGGAGACTTTGCGATGTACATTGGCAATGTCATTAAATCTCTACTGTTTTTCTGAGAGAAAAGAAGATTGTGACTTCATTAAATAAAGTTGGGTGAAATGTAGTAAGATACGTTTTAAAATCAAGTGTTTGAAAAGCTTTTAGTGCTAAATTATGCAGATGTTTGGTACTTATGGAAGAAAAACCCCTCCGTTTCCAAGAAATTAAACTTCCTATAAAAAAATTCACCTGGAAAAATTAACATGTGGGCATGTTTATAAAGGTATCCAACCAGTATTTGTTAAAAATAGGAATATTCTCTGTGTAATAGGGAAGTGTAGGTTAAAATAGAAATATTCATGAAGTAATAGGGAAAAATAAAAAATAAGGCAAAGTCTAAATTTGAAGGCAAACGTGAGAGAAAAGTGGAAAATTGAATCTCTGAGGTCATAATTTAAAATAAATAAGGCAGACAGAACTTGATAGAAAAACTCAATTTAGGTTATTTTTGAGAACTATTTTGGCTCCTTTCCTAGGCCTTCCATAGTAAGGTGACCATTGCAAAGATGAGCTTTTGATTCACTATATTGAATAAATAAAAGTACATTAAGATGGGTTTCTCTTCCTTAGACCAATAAATCCTGGCTTCATAGGTACTCAATAGATATTTATTGAATAAATAAATTTTTAAGTATGTTGAATTTTTAATAATGTATTGAAGTCCTTTCTGTGACTTTTAGTATTTTATATTAGAAATAAATTATTAAATAAATTGAGAGACTATCTCTATAATGGTAAAATTTTACCTTGCCTGATATTGGTACAGGATAAAAAGTCAATGAATAAATGGATGAATAGATCTAAAAAACAAGAATTTAGCTACAAATACCTCTGAAATATGTTATAATTAACCAATCAGTGATTTCTAATATCCAGAAAACTCCTAAATATTTGCTTCTTTTTAAAAATCCTATCTAAAAATCAATCTTTTTAAAAAAGAAGCAAATATTTAGGAGTTTAAATATCTAGGATTAGAATCAAACAAGGGGTGTTTGAAATGTATGTAAAAGCATAGAGTATCACTTTGCATGATGCTTTCTATTGTGGAAGAGTTTAATGAGAGAATATTTATGGGGAAATGTCATGATTTCTGTTACTTTTTCCTTTTGTTGAGCCATGAGTGGGCAAATGCATACTTGGGAACCAAAGCACCTTATGAAGCTATGCTGTAAGGAGAAGCAATTTTTTATCTTCTGAAAAATGAATAATTTGAAGGGCTTTCCATTTTGAGAAGAAGGAAGGTAGGATTTACTAAAGGATTTGTGATCAATCTGTCCTTAAATGAATGCAAAGATCCCGATAACTTTGAAAATAACAAGTAAGGCTGGTGGCCCCTGGGTGGCTCAGTTGGTTGAGCACCTGACTCTTGATTTCAGCTCAGGTTATGATCCCAGGGATGTGGGATCGAGCCCAGTGTCAGGCTCTGTGCTGATCAGTGTGGACACTGCTTGAGATTCTCTTTCTCTCCCTCTGCCCCTCTTCCCTGTTGGCAGCCCTCTCTCTCTCTGAAAACAAAACAAAACAAAACAAAACAAAACAAAAAAACAAGTGAGGCTCAGTTCTTCTAAAAGAGCTTTAATAGAGTATGAAAGAAAAATATCTTAAGTGTTTTCAAGATTATTCATTTCCTCAATAGTCTGTCAACATGTTTTTTTTTTTTTTTAATTAGAGTTGCTAAGTAATTATAATGGAGCTGTCCTACAAGCAAACCAAAATTACCAATAGTTTTATTTAGGGAAAACCAGTTATAATGGAATGCTTATATTTGAAAATGTATTATTTAATCATATCTAAAATGCCAAGGCTTTTCTGAAAGGCAAAGAGGAAATAAAGAAAGGATGTTCTGTAAATATTATACCTGAAATTTAGTATTCCATTTAAATAGATGATATAATCTACTGTTACTCTGTCCAAGATGGTAACCACTAGTCACATGTATCTCTTTAACTTAGAGTTAATTAATGAAATCAATTAAAAATTCAAATCCCCAGTGTCACTAGCCACATTTCAGGTGCTTAGTAGCCACATGCAGCTAGTGAGACTAATACTCAACAGTTCTGATTTAGGATGTCTTATCAGTGTAGAAAGTTCTACTAGACAGTACTGGTCTATGGTATTATGTTTTTGAGAATTAAAGCTTAAGACATTTTGAAGAGTAAAAAAAAAAATCTCTCTTTTTGTTAGGGGTTGTTTTTTTTCAGTCTGTAAACATAATTTTGGTCAAGTTTCTTGAAAAATTGCTGCCTGGTCTGTGAAGCTTATAAAGAGACCATATATGATGAACTATATACAATGTTCCTCAAAGAGTTCTTTGACCCTCTAAGTATCTTTAAAATATATTTGTTCTCCAAATGAGTTGAATTTTATCTTTGCAAATGCTAATGTTTCTTATTGAGCTGTGAGTAATAATTAATCAACAAAGCCACGGCACATTGTAGCACCAATGACGTTAATAGATTTAAAACAGCAGATGCGGATGAGAAATAGATTGATGTTAAGAAAGAAGCAGATCATGTACTGCCGGTGGGTGAGAAGAACAGAGTGGTATCATAACTTGTAGAAGAACCATTTGAAGGAAGGTCAGCAGCTTTCCAGGTTGCTTTCTTGGACAAGAATTCTGCGCGTGTGTAAAACTAACTTTCACATGACGAAAATGGCATAGCTTTACGTTTCCCAATAAAAGAACCGCAAAGGCGAGAGTGGATTTTCTGGGTTTTCTTGCTGGAAATGTTATGCTCTTTAAGCTCAGAAGGCGGAGAAAAGGTGAGGCGTGAGGGAGAAGGTCAGCACCCTAGAGATTCAGATGGAAATTCAGACTGTTAAATTGGAGGAGCGGGAAACAAACAAGGAGGAACGGTACTAGTGAGAATTATACATTTATCCAGGAAGACCTTTGCACACTGTGTAAAGGATTTGGAGGCACATAAGCTGAGGCTGAGAAAGGATTACTTAATAAAGCTATTTGACAAGAAATTATGGAAATTACACATGACCTACGAGTACATGACAATGTGAAAACCTTCTGGTAATCAACAGAATATTAAAGCAACAATGAAATATCACGTTCTGCTTATCAAATTTTCAGTTTAAAAAATGAGGACAGTGTCTGGGAGCATCTGGGGAAATGGGATATCTAATAAAATGCTGGGGCGGGGGGAGTAAATTGCTACAACCTTTATAGAAAGCAATCTGTCAAAGTGCATAAAAACCCATTAACAGTCAATGGCTACATATTCGCTTATAAACAATCAGTTGTGTCAAAATTTGAAAACGAAGATGTTCAGCACTGTTTTACTGATAATTAATATGAAAAGCAACAAACATGACAAACTAATGCTCAGACAGGTTACATAAATTATGAAATAAAGGAATTTGTTGCAGCTATTAATGACCACATTTTAGACAGGTATTCAGCAGTGCAGAAAAAAAATGTGTTATATATATGAAGAGAAAAATAGGTGACAAAAATATTTTAACACAATGCCAATTTTCTTAATGTGCATGTGTCTGCGAGTGTATATACTAAAAACAGAAGTTTGGATGCAGACACGTGGAAACATTGTTATCTCCCTGTGGTAGAATTATGGACCATTTAAATTTTTTTCTGTGCATTCTCTGCAATGTATAGATTTCTCTGAATTAACATGCGTTATGCTTATAATCACAAGTATGTTCTTCCATTTGGGTTTCTGTAATGAACAATCCAAGTCATTGTATGCAGACCTGTGTTTCACATCTGTACCTGTGGAGACTGAAGCCAGCTGATCTCTGTGTTCTTTTTGTTTCTAAAATTCTACAAAATATTTTATGAAAAATAGAAGGTGATGCAGACACACAGGTACACACGGACAGACACAGCAAGACATCAAAAAGCAAACGCTGCGTAGCTAGGAAGAGTGAGTTTCCGACTGTCAGGTGTTTCCTGATGGGAGTCTCCTGTGGCCCGAGTCTCACAAGCAATTGTTCTGGGTGTGGACATCTTAGCATCAGTGTCTTAAAGTGATAATGTTGATTATGATGAATAAACAATAAATACATGTACAAATACAGTGCTGACTACCTTGTGCCAAATACTGCATGCAACATACCCATTGTATCTTAGGTAGTAAGGTGACCATTTTGTCTGTAAGGCTATAGGAATTAAATAAAATGTTCAAGGCCTCATTATTAGTATTCCCATTAAGGTAAACTTTATACTTTCTGGACTGCTAACTAATTTTATCTTTTATTTTATTTTTTAGAGATAAGGGTTAATTTCACCATGGACTTTTGTTTGTTTGTTTGTTTTGTTTTGGAAGGAGCAAAGGAATTTCCTTTGTAACCTCAGAACTATTTCCTAACAATGCCTGAATTCCCTTTGCTACTTTCAACTGTCAGATCACCTGATCCCTTTTGAAAGATAAAGACTAAGGTAATAAACTATGCTTGAAATTACATTGAAATCATTTATTATTTGGAAGCCTTCAAAAACTGAGAAACAAGTTTTCTGTTGTTGATATTACCATGAAAGGGTGCGGAGAAATCTTCATGATAAATAACTTAAACTTACCTAGCAGCTTTACAAATGCTTTACCAAAACTTGACCAACTGATAAGAATGGTGAAACGACCTCCAAGAATGGTGGTCCCACCGGGAAAAATTATTCTCAAGGTTACAGCTTGCACTCCGATGTTGCCATGAGATTAAGCTGAGGATCTAAGTGCTACATAAACCGTGTAACCAAAATGCTTAAAAGAACAGAAAATTGATCTTATGAGAACAGGGTCCTATATAACGTACCTTGCAATAGAGAAGAAATGAAACCACTCATTACTTATGATAATGATCAGTTTTTTCCCTGAAATTCACTCAGGAGAAGAAAAAGGGGGAACAGAGATGAATGATTTAAATTCCCTGTGAGGATGACTCCTAATAGTGAGGGTTGTTAAATAAGAGAGCAGAATTTTGAAATGGACTTAAATGTTTTTCTAAATTCTGATTGCACAAACAGGTAACATACAGATCTCTAGGAATCGTCTTATAATTCTCAGGAAAAAGTACTCGTTTTATAGCTTGTATTATGCTAATCTTGGGTCAGCCTAATCTCTGGCATATATGTGTGCTTTTTTTTTCTTTTAGGCTGAGAATGCTATGTGAACATATCTTTCCCTTTATACAGAAGTTCATGTAACAGACATTATTACACATAAATTTGGGAACAGATTTTTAAGGAGACTTAAATTTTTCTGTTCCTGAAAAGATTTTTAAATTCACTTTTATTATTATTATTTTTATTTTTATTTTTGAGAGAGAGAGGGTTGGGGAGGAACAGAGAGAGAGGTAGACAGAAGATCTGAAGCAGGTTCTGTGTTGAAAGAAGACAGCCCAATGCAGGACTCTTACTCTAGAAACCAACCTTGAGATCATGACCTGAGCCGAGGTCAGACGCTTACCACCCAGGTGCTCCCTTCCCCAAAAGATTTTTAAATAGGACACATCAATTCCAATTTTCTTATCGAAATATGGTCCCATCTACAGGCAGGGACGAGTGGATTAGAAACTCAGAACCTCCATTCTTTCTCAGCGAATATTCTCAGGATGGAATGGTGAGGTCAACAGGAAATGTGAATGTTAGTCCAGCATGCAGCTTGCCTGAGAGACACTTTTCCCTGAACTCGAAGCTTGTGAAATTGTTTCAGATGAATGCTGAGTCTCAACTTTAGATATAATCTGTTCTCAAAATTCATATGAATTTTGCCAATTTATTCAATAAAATTTATATTTGGGAGGAATATTTTTCCTCAAGACATACTGGTTACCCTATTACATTATAGCAAGGGATGCAAAATTGTAATTTGTGAGCCCAAAATTCTACCGTGCCTCAGTTCTGAGACAACACTTGCATATTAAAATGCATTTGTGATTCTTTTTTTCTTTTGTACTTGGGTGAGTCTTTTTGTTAAAACAGTAACATATCAGAACATCAATATGGACCAAGCAGTCTTCTGAGGAAGCTGCAAACAAAATCCTTCTTCAGAAGAAAAGAACCCACAAATAAACTAAAACTGGTGTTTTCTCTTCCTTGTGTAATAACTGGCTCAAGTCATGCTTGATTTAACATCCCTGAAAGAAGGAATGTGAAAACACTCCTCAAACGGGAATCAACTTTGGCTCTCCCACGACATGGCCTCTTATTAAAGAGGATGTCGTTTTTTGTCTACACATGCTAACATATCCTTGCTTTGTTCATTGTACACTTTCCTTTCTGGAAAATCTGCCTTGATTTAACAGTTCCTTCGAATGTTACTTCCCACTAATTTTCCACTAACAAGGAGAAACCGCCATGAAAGACTCAGGTTCTTCAGCAAGCAGAACTCCCACATCTGAATGTCATTCTAAATTGTAGTTGTAAGATAATCCCTATAACGTTTCCAGCCAATCCGCTGCTCTGAAAAATCTAAATAATTTCCACTCCATTTACCTCCTCTGTATTTGAGAGATGATATAATTAAACAGAATTAGTTCAAGGGAAGACCAAATAGCATACGCATGTGATAAATTAAGTCTACCCCTATAGTGGAATATAAGGACTTTGAACCAAACAGGGAAACACATGATCTAATCTTGGTATTTCATGATCACCCCTTGCTTTACATATGCATGTTTAGGACACAAACAAACATCAGTACTAACACACCCAAGCATCCCTCAGGACTCTTCTAGAATAGTGAAGGTTTAAAACACAGAAACTTACAAATGATGGCTATATACGTGATCAGAATTACTACCAGTGGTGGTTTTCTGAATTTCTAATATGATTAATTTCTAATATTCTGAATTTCTAATATGATGAACAGCTGACTAAGTAGCATATATGTATTTATTCTACAAATGTAAACTAGACTAGATAAGTAAAAATGATTTAAACAAACTATGTTTCTTCTCTGGTAGGTATAGTCCCACAAAAATTTTTATTTACTTCACTTTATACTTTTTTCTGTCATCTTCTTTTAGACTATCAAACACTTTTGTATAAACATGATAGACATAAAACGGCGCAAACTGCTCTTTTGTTAGTAAATTTAAGCTACACAAATAAATAAGAGTCATATACCTATCAGTCAAATCATCTATCATTCCTTTATCTTCTTGTTATTAATGATAAAAATAGAGCTGTGTGGGGTGCCTGGGTGGCTCAGTCACTTAAGCTCAGGTCGTGATCTTTGGCTCAGGTCATGATCTCAAGGTTCTTGAGTTCGAGCCCCACATCTGGCTCTCTGCTGTCAGCATGGAGCCCGTGTCAGATGCTCTCTGCCCCTCCCTGCCTTGTGCTTTCTCTCAAACATAAATAAACATTAAAAAAAAAATAGATCTGTGCAACCAAGCTAACTATACCAAAGAATCCAAAATTACACACTCTTGGCTTAGCTATTTGATTTCACTTTACCTAAATTATTAGTTGAAGAGTAACAGAGAGACAGCGAATACCAATAAGAGTTATAAACCAAACAATAATCTACAAGCAGCAATCCGCTAAGTGGTTCTGTTGTTCAAACAGTCACATCTGCCTAAACTCAATCTCCTTAAAATTTACCCCCACAGGAGGCTCAGACTTTGCGATTACCCTTCTTCTACATACTGGGAATTTGTTGGATCCTGTGGACAACGACAAATGCATCAGACAGTCCCACTTTCACTGGGTGATTGGTCGAACTTATCTGTGTGACCAAGACGGGAATCTGGAAAAGAAAAAGCAGATTGCTACGTGTTAGATTTGAATTTCATTTCGGAGTGGCGGTGGGGAGCATGATCATCTTGTTTACTGAAGAAAATCAGGTGCTGGAGATGAAGGACCAGGGAGAGTGAGCAGGAAATATTAGAGAAGGAAGACATACAATACCAAAAAATAACATCTGTTTAGTGCTTTTGATGGGCTAACGTGACAAAAGAGCTCCTGGTCCAACAGACAGCTACTTGATGATGAAAGTAAATAGATTTTCTGAGGATCTAACTGGTGCCGAATGCTGAAAACATCACACATATAGGCACACTGTAAACACATTTAGTGCTGGCTTTCATTTCGGGAATAGACTCTTCCTGTACCATTTGTTTTCCTAAAATACTGTATGTTACTTTTCATGGGTTTTTAAAAAAATCCTTGTTTACAAGTGGCCTTATAGATCTAAAACCTAGAGAAGGACAAGTAAGTGCACTGCTAAATATATATTTAACAATATCACTGTTGATTAATAGATAGTGAAACTCGGCAAATGTTAATGGATGTTGAACTATTCTGATTGAAACTTACATGGAAAACTTTATGAATTATGATGGGTCATCTCAAGGTCACATTTCCTAAATTTAAATCTCAGTGGAACCCAAATCTGAATATGACAGCCATTTTTAATATTCACAGTTAAAAAAATTAAAACACATTGAGAATATATTAAAGAGTTACAATTGAGACAAATCCTTGGAGCCAATTTTTCTAGATTTAGAAAACAGTCACTGGAGAGATGATTACTATGTTTACTACCAGTTTTATAGAAATAAAAATGGGCATGAAACTGTCTGCAATAAATAAAGGGACAAGAAACAACAAGGGGAGGATGGATGTACCGACAAATCTTAAGGTGGCATAAGCAGACTGTGGGCCATCTGCAGGTAATTCATTCAAGAACCTATTAGATCTGACCTTGTCTTATAAACCATAATAACCAGGGTAGCAATGAGAAGGAAGGAGAAAAACTTGGAGAGAAGATACAATAAGGGATGTACTGCTTATTTTTGCCCATGACATCGGGGAATTTTAAAAGGGCTATTTGGTCACAATTAACCAATTAAAAGAGGAAATTTTAAGTATCTGAAATTTATGGAATTATTTCAAGTAAATGGAAGATGACGTTTTCTCTTTATGTACTAACTCATCCCTTTCTTAAACAATGTTAAGGTATTGCCAATTTTATCTCAGTATGTCCAGTTCTTAACCAGCCTTATGAAGTATTCTGATATCTGGACAACAGAAACAAACAAAGCAAAGCCAACATTTCTGTCCCAAAGGTTTATTCACTAAATGAAACTCCGACATACTTTATTTAGTGATTAGTAAGCCATACTCAGTATCATATATGTAATTGCTTTTCTTTTAAAATTTTTTTAACGTTTACCTATTTTTAAGAGAGAGAGAGGAGAGCGAGAGTGAGACAGAGACTGGGAGAGGGGCAGAGAGAGAGGGAGACACAGAATCCACAGCAGGATCCAGGTTCGGAGATGTAAGTGCAGAATCCAACACGGGGCTCAAACCCACAAACCACGATTTCATGAAATGAGCTGAAGTCAGATGCTAAACTGACTGATGCTAAACCGACTGAGCCACCCAGGCACCCCTGTAATTCCTTTTTTAGTGGACTCTATACTATTACCCAGTTTTATATGCCATGTTGAGGCAGAAATGTTAATATAAGTGTCATTTATATTTGAGATGGACACAATTAAAGACAAAAAGACAAAAAATTAGTAAAAACATAGAAAATATTTCCAATTCAAGTTATATTTTGTATGTCCTAACAAAACAAAGTCACAATTGCCAAATAGCATTAGTACACGCCTGATCAGGATTAAGTATGAGAACTTTGCTAACTTGTATTCATCACTTGCTTTCATTCTCCAACATCTGTGACTATAATTTTCCTCTGCAAGGTGAGAACTATTTTACCAGATAATTCTGTGTAAGTGATTGTATTCCTCTTATCCCATACTCAAAGCAAAACTTGAGTTCATAAAGCTCTCAACTGGAAAATCCTATTATACTGCCATGAATATTGTATTTTTATATAAGGTTTATTTTTTAGGTCACATGTTTTGTTTCTGCAGACCTCCTTATCATAGCTTTCCCTTCTTTTTAGATTTTCTATTCCACCTCTTCAATCTTTCTTCCTTATCACCTTCTTCACCTAGGCATCTTTCATTTTGATTTTATTGTATCTCTCTCTTCCTTTCTCTCCCTTCCTTTATATTTTGTCTCTAAGTCAAACCCTCTCCTCCCGTGCTTTATACCTGTGGTGGACTGATTGTACTAAAGGCCTACATCAATGGCCTCCTTCTTTCCAAACCCTTTGCCTTGTCACTTTTGATCCCCTCCCACTTGGACTCTGGCTCAGTAATATGACAAAGGGAGATGACAGCAAATGTGAAGCAAAAGAGAGGATCGAAAATATATTTGTACATTTCCACCTTCTTTCTTGGCCTCCTGCCACTGCCATGAGAATGTATGCTGTTGCTCTGCTGAAAATATAGGAGAGGCATATGGAGGAAAGTTCCCTTTGCAACAGAGGTCCACTTTGACCAGCTAGCTCCTAGCCAATCCACCAGCTAACAGCTGACACATGAATAAGCCCAGTTGAGATCAAGAGAGTACAAACCAGATCAGTAGCACTGCCAAGCTGATCCATAGGTATCTTGTGAGACATAAGATATGGAGTTAGGTAACTACATTTTCGGGTGATTTTTTACACAGCAATACTAACCAATACATTTTCTATTAGAGATCTAATAGCAGATACAAACTTCTCTGGTGTTTCTACACAAAATGAAGTAGCATTCTTCCTCCTAGATTTCAGGGAATCAGATAAATATCTCTGCACTTCTAGGTACAATTAAACTTGAAAGATTGGAACGTTCCAGTAGAAAGTTCCATTTTCTACATCTTGCTTTCACTCTTCTAGATCTCTTTATTTCCTAGTTTATTCTTTTTCCTCTCGATTCCAAAAAATGAAGACCAATGTGTCTAAGTTACCTAGATTCAGACTCATTTAACCAAAGGAAAATCCATCTGGAACTAAAATGGGTAACCTAACAATGTCGACAGTGTTCTGTCACTGAAAACAATCCTATCATAAATTGGCCAAACCCTTTAGGAAGATAATTGTAGATCACCTGTAAAGACCCATTCAAACCTCAATTCAATGGTTTCACTCTATTGAATGATCTTGACCTTTCCACGCTTCAACAAGTAAACTGTTAACAAGGGTGAAAAATTGTACCTGTTTGTAAGAGAACTGAGGTAGGCAGAAATCTTTGTCTGCTTCTAAGGGTAACATTTTAACTTGCTGCCGGTTTTCTAGTTATACTTATTCATGGGACAGTGACTTCTGAGGACTAGGTCAGACAAACCACCATTACCATAAATAACTCTACTATAAGTCTTAATATAATGTGGAAATATAAAGCAGAAAATAAATTTCTGAGAATATTACATACTATATAAAAATTCTTTTCTCCAAAAGGCATATATACTCTCCATGCTATTTGATAAGATAGAATAAATTTGCTCAGTTACTAGATATTAATTGAATATCTTCTGTGTATTACTGTAGGCACTAGAATCATAGAAAAGAACAGAACAAAGACACTGCTCTCATAGAGCTTACATTCTAGAGGGCAGGGGCTGATATTAAAAAGTAAATGTAAGAATTAAACTATGCTGAGCGGTGGTGAGTGCTAAGGAGGAAACTAAAGTGTGGCAAAGAGACTCGAAGGGCATGGGGGCTTCCTTAGGAGAAGGAGTCACAGAGAGGTTCTGTGATGAGATGATTTTTCTGTAGTAATGAGCCTGCCATGTGGATATTTGAAGAAAATTCTGAGTACAGGAACCAGTACAGGCAAAGGCTTTGAATAAATTGTTTTTGGTGACTTTCAGAATTCAAAGGTTATCACTGGAGCATGAGGAGTAGATAAGATAGTTAAAGGAGATGAGAGGAGGTGGGGGCATGTCAAAGGGAGCACACATTCCCTGCAAGCCATGGCAATGACTCGGAATTTTATTTCATGTTATACAGTGATGGTTTAGAGAGTTTTGAACAGAGGAAGGCTGTTCTTTTACATCTGCAAAAGATCATACTGTGATCTGTTGTGTGGTCAAGACTGCAAGAGGCAAGGGGAGACAGAAAAACTAGTTAGGAAGGTATCACGATCGTCAGGATAAGAGATGGGTGGCATGGACTACACTGGAGTGATATGTGTAGGAGGTAGAAGGGATGGAAAGATGGATTCCAGGTGAATTGTGAAGGCGCTGCCATCAAGACATGCCACGGGTGTGAGGAGAGTGGGAGAAACAGGAGAGTCAATGACGTCACCACGGCCTTTGGTCTGAATAGCAGGAAGAAGGGAGTTGAGTAGTTCCTTAGGGCCGCCATTTTGTCCACCCGCAGGGAGGTTTTCACACCGCAGGCCATAAGGAGTTGTCTGCCTGTGCAGGTGGCCGCCTGTGCAGCACTGAAGAAAAGTACTGGAATGTCCCGAGATGGACAAAATGAGAAGAGGAAAGTTTGGAAAAGGACAATTTTATGGCCATTCCACTGGCCTCAAGTGCTTTCCTTTAAAATTTTATAGAGTTCATGAATAAAAGCACAGATTTTCTGAAACTATGGTCTTTTATCCTAATTAAATATTAAAGTGAAAATGTACGAGAAGCTTTTAATTCCCTACATTTTCTTAGAAGGCACCCAAGTCTTTTATGAAACAATTACATATCAGGTTTTTAAAAAACTACTTTTGGCAATTGAATTAAATGCTTAATATTGTAAAAGATTAATGAGGAAAAGATGAACAATTCTAGGCTTTCTCACAGATTCCTTTCAGAAATAGTCTGGCTCTTTCCACCTGATATTGTCATATCCTTTTTACCTCACTTTCTTGGACTGTAATCTTTTTATTTCAAGACATCAAAGGCATGGGGCTGTTCTCCGAAAGGATTGTTCATCCTCTCACTTACTGCAGCCAAAGGAATTGGGCTGCGTCAGCTCTCTGTGAGCAAGTCAGACCAGTCTGCAGGTTTCCATATTAGTATTTAATTAGAGACCATTAAGATGAATCGGGAGTACTGTTAAAAGCCACATTTAACTGGAACTACTTTGCAACAAAGCAATTGTATGTGGTGTGTGTGTGTGTGTGTGTGTCTATGTATAAATAAACCATCTAGAATTATAGCTGATATTACACAGAATTAGTTCAAGAAAGGGTGTGTCATATTGTCACAAGCATCTATTCCACAGACGACTCTTAATGCACAAAGATATGAAGTCAGAGAAGCCATGGCCAATGAGGATGTCCAAGTATGAGAACTCTAAAAACTTTGCTGTATGGGCAGCTGTATTTTTTATTCATTCTACAAATTTACAGTCATTCTCAAAATATTTCCAAAGTTAGTTTCTGGGGTTTTCAGGAAGCCATCCTGAAACAGTACCAATTGTAAACTATAGATGCTTTAAGAAAAAAAAAAAAAAAAAAGAAATGTAGCTTCATTATTTTCAAGTGCCTATAATAGTTGCCTTTTTATACTGAAGCAAAGCTAAATTTTCACTTGGCCTCTGTATGATTTGTACTGAATCATAAATTTTTGAGAATGAGTTTCACAATTACATTCATTCCACAGGATAGTTATAGGAAAGGAACATTAGCACCCGCTAAAATATGCTTCCATTTCAGCTTACACAAGCATTTCTACATTCTTTAGGTGTTTGATTTTTGTTCCATTTTTACAGGACACCAATGAATTTATTATTTAAGTAAGTATACATTTTTCTACAAGTGAAATAGGGAAGCAATATGAAGTACAGACACAGAAAAGATTCGCAGTCGGCAGACAAAATTAAGGCAGGAAAAAATATCAGGGGCGGGTAAAGGTAGAGCAGAGCACCCTGGTCCTTCAAGGAAGGTTCAGAGGCAAAAGCGGCTCTGTTCCATGCTGTGCTATCATTCTGCAGGACGCAGAGGCATAAATGCGACACATACAATGTGAGCTTTTCTGTCTGCCTCTAAAGCAGTTAGGGAGATAACAGCATGCTGTTTGAATCAGAGGTAATGGAACTTTATTTTCCTCTCTCTTCTGCACTGCAAACCTTGCCAAAACATTCATTTGTTTCCATTATGGACCCAGCTATCTATCTAATAGGCAGCATAGCATCTCAGCAAGGGCTTGATTGTTAAGTGTGGTGTTCCAAAGTATGAATCACATGCCTATCACTGGAGAAGAATTACCCTAAACTCATTTTTGTTCACTTGCTAATCAGCCACATGGTGTCTAGTAGCTTAATATATATACATTAAAAAAAAAAAATCCAAAGCTTACTAGTTTACCCGTTCTCACCTGCATTCAACCTTAAGCTTCCTACCTCATCATCCTTAAATATCAGATCTGGCTTCTGTGTTACTCGCAGTAGGGTATCCAATTATAAAAAGCCATACTTTCTTTTATTACTATCAAAACAACACGAAGTCCTGAGTATTAGTGTTTAGTTGTCTGAAAACTGCATTTGAATAGAAAGGCTTTCCATTAAAGTTGACAATATAAAAATCCATTTGCTTTCCTGAATATTGTTAGCATTTTGCACAATTATTTTAATCCTGTTTTAGCTTACAGTTACTGAACTCTTTCCATATGCCAGGTATTGAGAGATAAGGTTGATGGCATGAAAACAAAGGAAAGTCACACGCTAAAGATACATTCTTAACATCCCTCCATTCCCTATCTCCACTATCACACCCTATAGAAAATCTGGAAGGAGACAGGATAAGATAGTTCCTATATTAAAATAGGGGTTTCAGACTTAATCTCTACATAAACTGGCACCAGCCTAGGGTAAGAAAGAAGAAATTGCTGTGGGAGGGAACTGGAGGGAATATACCCTGAGTACATTTCCCAGCCAATTGTTGCTGTGTGGAAATGTAGGGCAAATGAGCTAGGGCTTCCAATTTCTCAAGGGGTGATACAAATCTATATTTTTATTTAAAATCCTCTGATATCTAAATGTTGACAACATATCCATTTTATACACACACACACACACACACACACACACCGCTGTGACCTGTGATTTAAAGACTGCCCCTTACTGAACTGACAAGTAGAATTGGAGCTTCCTATAAAATAAGACAATGAGGCAGATGCCTGCCTGTAGAAGGCTGTGAGACTGGGCTCAAGACAATAAGACTATAGTGAGGCCTTTATCTGGGACTACAGCTAGACAAGGGAGCTTGCATACACATGGCCTGGCAATCAAACACTAGGGGAAAAGGGTGGGGATTGGGAAACTCCTTGGGTTTGGAAAGACATGTAGGTTGCACAGACCTTTTACCTCAGGGAGGGACAAGAGAGCTCTTTGGTCTTGAAGCACCGAGCAGGGAGTCAGTCGGGCTGATATGGGCAAGATCAACATCTCAGTGACATCTCAGGGGTGGAAAGGAAGAAGGACTTTGAGGAGAAACAGCTAGGGGCAGGGCCGGCATTAGAACAAGTTTCTGTTTCTAAAATTACTTCCTCTAGATAGATCCTTCTACCTTGCTACTTGATTGATTGATTGATTGATTCTTACCCACAGCATTTGTTATAGAAACATTATAAAGGGAAAGCGGGTCAGTCTGTCATCTTCTCACACTGTGAAAAGTAAAAAGAAACTAAAACATCAGGAAGTTTTATGTGTGATATAACTAAACCATCCAATACATCCACAAATGCAAATGAGGTAGATCCTAAATAAAGGCATGCTGATACAATTTTACATTTCATGTATTTAAAATACAGGATAATGCTATAATGTAAAATCATCTGTGTCTCCATTTTTTCATATCATTTCTTGAGAGTTATAATCAGCATTTTATGTCACCTGGGTTTTCTTAATCTCGTATCATAAATTTATTAAATAGATTTTATTTAAATAAAAAACATTAGTATATGAATATATAATGTGCATGTATAGATGTCATACATATATGTATGTGTATATATATATACACACACATATATATTTTTCTACAGGGAGAACTATAAAGTTTTTTGGATGCAATATATTATATAAACACATGTCCAACATTCTCACACACAGAGCAATAGTCATAAAGGCAAATTACTTCATATCAAAGGTAAATGTTTCACTGCTCAGTTCTTATGGCTTTCTCTTACTCTCTTGAATTATTTTTTTCCATATATTCCACAAGCTCAGCAATTGTTCATCTTTTAATACTTTCGGGATGATTATCATGAATGAAGAATCATTATAGTTCAAATAAGAGAAAGAGTCTTGAAGGAAATTTTAAGAATGCATTAAGGGTGCCATTTAAACCTATACCAAATAGGCAATGCTGATTTATTAGCTATGCCTTCTTCCATGGAAACAGTGGATGTTACACTAAGGTACATTAAGTTTAAATACTTAAATGGTGAAACAGATTAGAAAGTGATTTTACTTAATAAACAATAGAGTTCTTCTATACTGACCTCCTCTAAAATTTGCTGAGGAGGTAGTAAGGTATTGAACCAAGAAAATGGATAGAATAGGTGGACGTGTAAGTAGGGTATGCATTCTCTGTGATTTCCCCACCACCTTATAGAAGGATTATATGACTTTCTTTTTAATTGTGTTGTCTGAAATTGATGACTACCCTCTTCCTCTCATGAGCTAAATAACTGAATTTGCAAAAGACACAGGAAGAACCATGTCCTTCCCTAGTTTGTATCTAAAATAACAGCAAATTCAAAATACAATAGGAGAAATAATGTAATAAATTCAAAATACAAAAGAGAAACACAAGTCAAAGGAAATGCAACTTCTAAATTTTGATGATATACTAGGAAAGAGAGCATCAGGACTGTAAGATATCTGATTTCAAATCCCTAATGTTTTTGGAACAAAATCTTCATTATGAATAGGTAAGTTCCTTGGTACATTAACCATGATCCCAGATTTTAGGTCTACATCTACTATAATGAAACAAACAACAATCACTATTCAATAGTAACTAAAATAACATAAAGGGGATCCCGGGTGGCTCAGTCGGTTAAGTGTCCGACTCTAGATTCCGGCTCAGGTCGTGATCTCATGATTCATGAGATGCAGCCGTGTGTCAGGCTGTATGCTGACATGACAGAGCCTGCTTGGGATTCTCTCTCTCCCTTTCTCTGCCCCTCCTCCACTCAGGTGCACACGCTCTGTCTCTTGTTTATTTTATGAATAAATAAACATTTAAAAATATAAAAATAACATAAAGAATATGGGTTCTAGGTCACAGCTGGTTATTGACAGAATAGGAAATAGGAATGTGATTTTCCAAATTCTGTTTGTCTAAGAAAGGGTGCATGTTTTATTTTTATTATTTTTTACCTAGGTACAACCTCTTTTCATTAAAAAAAATTAACAAAATAAATAGGATAATGCTATGGAAACGCGACCCATTCTTACCTGTGCTCTCAAGGGGGCAGAGCTACAGTATAATACTGACCAGCCAGGAAAGATCATAGAGAATATCAAAGTGAGTGAAGCAGTTCAGGCATTTCTTGAAAAGGAAGTTTGGAGGGAGGCAGTAGGGGTCAGTGATTAGGAATACAGGTTCTGGAGTCATATCCAGATGACTTTGGGTAAATCTTTGTTTCACAATTTTGGGACAGTTATTGAATGTCTCTGGGTGTTTTAGGTTCCCTTTCTATAAATGATAAAAGCAACTACCTCTTGTTTTTTGTGAGAATTGTATGAGATAAATGGTAAAAACTTAGGTCTCTGCTTGGCATATATGAAGAGCTCAATAAATGTTAGATTTTATCAAATTAGGGGATTGTTGTTAAAAGTGAATGGGATTTCTGGTTATGGCAGACAAACTGGTACGAGACCATTTCTCTTACTGAGATCAAGCAGGAAAGATAAATAACATATGGAAAGCACCCGTTGAAGGCATCAGGTGGCCATCAAAGAGCAAAGACTTGAAAAGCCAAGATTCCAGAGAGAGGAAATCACAGAAGTGAATGCAATACCACTTTTCTGTCAAGGCATTTGGTAATTTACAAGCAAGATTCAGACATTGAGAAACTGAACAAAACTTCAGACGAACCGTGAGATCATGACCTGAGCCGAAGTCGGAGGCTCAACTGACTGAGCCACCCAGGCGCCCCCGAAGGACTACTTTCTAAAAGTAAGTGCTAACCCAAAATTTAACAGTCTTTACAAGAACTAATGCTCCACTTTGAAAGAGCTTAGCCCTGACAGTATTAAAGTAATATGTTTGGTATTAAGGAGGGCACTTGTGTTGAACACTGCATATTATATGTATGTGATGAATCACTCAATTCTATTCTTGAAATAAATATTACACTATATGTTAATTAACTAGAATTAAATAAAAATTTGGAAAAATTAAAAATGTTTGCCAATTAAAAAAAAATAATCTGTTCCATCCTACCTGTCAAACAAAAAACGTAAACCCTCTCTGGAGGAAGAAAACAACGTCCACAACCTCCATCTATTCCTTTAGTAGTTTGTAAACAATGCCCAACATTCAATCAAAAATTATCTAGCATAAAAGGAGACACAGCCGAATAGACACAAAAGAAGACATCCAGATGGCTGACAGACACATGAAAAAATGCTCAACATCACTCATCATGATGGAACTACAAATCAAAACCACAATGAGATACCACCTCACACCTGTCAGAATGGCTAACATTAACAACTCAGGCAACAACAGATGTTCGCAAGGATACAGGGAAAGAAGATCTCTTTTGCACTGCTGGTGGGAATGCAAACTGGTGCAGCCACTCTGGAAAACAGTATGGAGGTTCTTCAGAAAGTTAAAAATACAGCTACCCTATGACCCAGCAATTGCATTACTAGGTATTTATCCAAGGGATACAGGTGTGCGATTTCAAACATTGGGGAACACGCACCCCAATGTTTATAGCAGCACTATCGACAATGGCCAAAGTATGGAAAGAGCCCAAATATCCACTGAAGGATGAATGGATAAAGATGAAAAGGTACACACATACAATGGAGTATTGCTCAGCAATCAAAAAGAATGAAATCTTGCTATTTGCAACTACGTGGATGGAACTAGAGGGTATAAAATGCTAAGTGAAATTAGAGAAAGACAAATATCATATGACGTCACTCAGGTGTATGAGGAATTTAAGATACAAAACAGATGAACATAAGGAAAGGGAAACAAAAATAATATAAAAACAGGGAGGGGGACAAAACATAAAAGACTCTTAAATATAGAGAACAAACAAAGGGTTGTTGGGGGGGTTGTGGAAGGGGGGATGGGCTAAATGGGTAAGGGGCAGGAATCGTGGTTGCACTATATGCTAATTAACTTGGACGTAAATTAAAAATAAATAAATTAATTAACACAAAAAAAGCCATGACCAATGAATGAAAATCTAGAGGAAAAGAAAAAAAAATACAGCTGATAGAAAGAGACCCAGAGGCAATCTAGATATTAGTTATCAGCCATGAACTTTAAAGGAACTGTTATTAATATATTAAGTCAGTAGATGAGAAGATGGTTAATTTTATCAGGTAATTAAATCTATGCACAAGAAACAAATGGATACTGTGAAATTGGAAAATGCATTCATAAAGGGAACAGTTGGTAATCTGACAGGAAATTAAGAAAAAGTATGTTTTTTGTGATTTGGCTTCATCCTAAGTAAACTATTTCTTTGAAGTTAACTACAATAAACAGCTGCGTAACAATAACTTAAAACAGAATTTTAAATCTTTGGTTCCAGAATACAGAGTGACAATCAGGAGAGATAACTTACTTCTTTAAATGAATCCATACTGCCATGACTTCTCTCACTAGTATGGCTAAGAGAACATTGGGACTGTGGTGAAGGACCATCAAATGCCAAGAGCAAATCTGTGTTCACTCTGATTTTAAACATCAGTAGTACTTCCCTATCTCAATCATATTACAAGCAAGATTAGTATAAGTGCAAATATATGTTCTCATTTATTGACCATTATTGATCTGGTTTGCACATGAAAAATTATGCTGTTGGAAAAATGACCATACATGGGACATGAGAGTTGAAAGCCATCTGAGTGGTTAGGATGGGCAGTTGATACATTAACAATTAACACAGGAAACATCATTAGCTACTGACATAAATCACTTGATGGAAATAAAGATGAAATTTGCATCAGTAAGTTTACTTGATGCATTACTGATTTTACTCTACGATTTAAACAAGTCCTCTGTTGGTAGTTTCTGCATAAATCAGATTTTTTTCTTCTCATTCACACAAAATGAAATGAAATGAGTAACATAAAATAAAATAAAACAAAGTTGGCCTTAGCCAGTTAGTAGCAACTATTACAGAAAGAATTGTGTTTTACTTCCCTATCTATAATGTTGATTCTGCAAGTTTAAGCTGGACAGGAACACAAAATTATACTCTTATTATGTCTTTACGATTTTGTTAGCTCTATACCTTAACTCAGAATACTTCTAACTTTGTGAGATTGTGATTGTGTCATCTGTTGGAGTCAGAAAAAAAGATTCTTAAACACCAAACATTAACCAATATTTTTAAAAAACAAATGAGAAATAGACATGTGAATTGCTACGCATAATGTCCTTGAGAAAGAAAAAAATTGTGGAGGTATTTTGAGATTACCAAATTAGAGCCTTTAGTCCTGAATTTGTCCTTAACTAGTTCTGTGCCCACAAGAATGCCATTTAACCTTTCCGACTCAGTCTGCTTAGCTATAAAATAAAGATAATTGTGTATGATCTAATTGCACAATCAAGTCACACATATTTATTATTACTTTCATGTGCCAGTGCCTTTATGAATATTAAGAATATAGGACATTGTTGAAGAATTGAAAACTATACTATATGTGAAAACATTTTGTCAAGGGTAATACATTATGCAAACAACTATCTTATGCTATTGTGATTGTAAATGTTTTTCTAGAAGTGTCAGGAGCATCTAGCTTTCCCTCAAATGCAAGGGAACCCTTACTGTGGCAAATTTTACAAATAGAAATTTGCGTCAACAAAATGAAATTCATGGCAATTATCAGAAAAAAAAAAGGTAGAATATGAAATAGAAAACTGCTTTCTAACCAGGACAGAGAAAGGGCAAGGCAAATAATAAAGTAATGACTTCTTTAGAACTCTGAGTTCAGAAGGACTAATGTTCAGTAGGATAATAGTCTGGGAATATAAAGAAAGTGTTAAAATTGCCTACTGGTATAATGTCACCCATGACAAAACAGGAAAACCGTAGTGGAAAATTCTTCTTTGGTTAAAATAAAGAAAATTAAAAAATATTTTAAAAATACCAAACCCCCTACAAAGAAGGAATAGGGAAAATGAACTGCTACTCTGCTAGGTGAGACACCCATGGAGAAAATGTAAATAAAGATGACAGTTTTGATAACAAAGACTAGAGACAGAGACCACAGTACAAACACAAACCTCTGCTTCAAAAATGCCTACAGTTAGTGAGATTTAAGACCCTAGACTTACGGACTCTGCATCTTTCCAGAAAACTTCCCATCATTGGTTAGAATAGTTGAAAACTAACATTCCATAATGTCACTATGCAGTTACAGGATTACACTAGATTACACTATAGATACACCATATATATATATAATATATATATTCATATTATATATGAATGATAGACTATGATGTCAAAACATAGCTCTGGATAAAGAAGCACCAAGCAGACCAGATCCTATATTATATTCCACATGGAAGAATTCTTCAAAGGAGTGGAAATATTTAAAACGATTATAAGATTTTCAAAGGTTGACTTATGTCATTAAAATATAACTGTCCCTCACTTTATAGAAAAGATGTATTTCACATAAGATACTGAGTCTGTGTTATTATGAATATCCATTAACCCATGGGCTAATAATTGTCCGTCATCAATTCACATTGTCAAAATTCCTCTCACGTCTAGTGACTACCTAAAATATCGCACAACTGTTCCTGGAATTTTATTCTTGTATTCTTTGTTTTCTTCCCTAAAAGTTTAGGATGTCTATTAGTCCTTAATTATACTGTCAACAGAGTTCTTAAAACTTAACATACTATAATTCTAATTTAGACATTCTGTAAATTTAAGGCTATAATTTAATACATTTCCATTCTTTACTTTGTTAATTTGGTAAAATGAAGCAAACCATAAGTTTGAGTTCCATTATTCTTTCTGTCACTTAGACCTCTAATTAATTTTTCCTCTCAGGGTGAAATAAATACTGGCCAAAGGAATTATGGGTCCTGATTGCTTTCAGTACTGGGGCATTGAGCCACACAAGCTTTCATGTATACTAATACTTTTGGAATTAGAACCAAAATATGTCACAGAAATAGACAAAGGAAAAACAAACAAAAAATAAATATAAATAATCAGATTTAGATGAGAAATCCTTCCAAGTTGGAAATTTTTTTTCTTAGAGATATTTCATTATAATACCACTAGGATATAATTGTTTCATAATTTTATGCAACTCATTGATCATAATGTCAGGATATAAAATAAAACCCAAAGAATTAACAATCAGTGCAACCTAGTATATTAAAAATTTTTTTGTATGAAGTAAAACAAACCAACACATGAGAAAATGATTTGAGGTTCATGACTGTAAAATGTCCCTTTCTTAACACTTGGAGAAAAAGATAGAGGTCAAGATCAAGGGGAAAGGAAATCATCAATATATTACTTACTTCTTTATATCCAAAGATGATGCGTCCATCCATGAGGAGGGTTGCCTGGAATGTGAAGCTTCCCAGGTTGTAGTTATCCTGGAGATGTACGTGGTCCCACTGGACAACAAGTGCTGTGCCTATCAACCCCATCGAAACAGAAGAAACACATTGATAAAAATATACCAATGAATTTGGGTGAGAGACTTCACAAAACCATGCATATAGTCTTCAAATCTAGTAGTTGTGTTACTTGAATTTTATACGGTTAATTGGAATTCTTTATTGAAATTGTATTTGAGATATTTTTAAACAATTGAGTATTCTCTAAATATTTAGTAAAATCTAATCTCATACTGAGGTTAATATTGAGCCCAGTATGAGGGAATTTTGCCTTAGGAAGTCCATTAATGTTAATGGGTACTGTCTGCTTAAATTTCTATGAGCCACTTTCAAAATGCAGCCCAAGTGGATTGAATGCACTTCAAATATATTTGACAAATGCTAGGAAAAAAACCGAACACATTCAGGAAAGCTAGAATCACTTGTAAAAGACCTGAAAATGTCTCTTCCATACTTAGAATTATACTCTTCAATGCTGAAAAAAATTCCAACACTAATGGGAATTTTCTTCTCTGGTTCACAATGCCTGTATTTCTTTCTTTGTTGTACTGCTTCAAAGAGGCTGCAAGGTAGCTTAAAGGGCCCTAGGCAAAGATTTCTGAAGCCCCCTTCAAGTTCAAGTACACTGGGATATATGAGTCTTCAGTGGTATGTATCATATTCTGATGAGTCAATCTGCCAGTATTTGCCATAAAACTATTAACACGAAATATAAACTGAAACAGTTTAATAGCCACCAATGAGAATTCATAGTTTTGTTTTAACGGACATTGTGTCTTGTCTTTTCTTTCTTTCTTTCTTTCTTTCTTTCTTTTCTTTCTTTTCTTTCTTTCTTTCTTTCTTTCTTTCTTTTTTTCTAAAAGAAAACAAATGAAGAGCTAAGGCTTTTGCTTAGTTCTAAGTATTGGATTTTTTTTTTTTTTTGGTTAAAAAATAGTCCTGTTTACATTCTGTGAAAAAATGTTTTACAGAAATGAAAAATGTTTTACAGAAAATGAAATTCACAGAACCAAAATAGATAAGCTTATCTCCCAGGTCAGTAAACATGTGATTAAAAAGGGAAAAAGAAAAACCAAGATCGTACGACAGAGAGCTTGTGGGTTAGTGAAGATGCAGAAGTGCTAGGAGGGTGGTGTGCCCGGGAGTGTCCTGGTGTGTAAAGCTCCGTACCTCTTCCCACATACCTTGCCCTGTGCACTTCATCCATCTGACTGCTCGTGAGTTAATTCCTGTACCTGATGATTGATGTAAAACAGAATACTGTCTTCACTGTGTTTTTGAGTTCAACTTACTGCTGAAAGCTTTTAACCATGATGGGGACATAGTAGGCTTCTGAATTTCCCTCCTCCCTTGGAACACACCTAATGTGTAGCTACACACAGAACAGTTTCCTGTGGGAGAAATCGAAAGCTGAATAACTGCTTTGATTTGGGCAACTGAGAAAATGCCCACATTGAAACTGCATGCATCTGGGTTCTGTGATCCTCTCCGGAGCCCAAAAGAGCCAGTGGGCACCTTCTCCACCTTCTCCCTTTTGCTCACTCTGACAACAAAACCAGGTCACCGACATCCTTCTGGAAAAGAGCTTGCACACATGTCAGGCACCCAGCTTTTGTGGCTGCAGCCTGAGAGCCAGGCTCCCAGATCACCTAGTTCTTACAGACAACTGGATTTGCACTGCAAGTCCCAAGGATGGTAGCAAACAAAGAAGCAACAGGTGTGCCCTTGGGTACTTGCCATGGCTATCCTCCCCCTCCCCCACCTAACCCAGGGCTTAGCAGAGAGAGCAGGCAAAAGTGCCCATCTCCTAGTCTTTCCCTGGAAGGGGTGAGACTACCTACTTTATAAGCTGTAGCATGACTGTCCAGCTTCTACTTAGTTCATCTAGGTGCTGACTGTTATCCTCCCATGGCCAAAGAGAGCCAATTAGCACTCCCCCTACCATCTCCCTCCGGATAACTACAACAATAAAACAAAGTTGCCAGTATCTATCTTGAGAGAAATATTCCATATATCTAGTGTCCCCACTTTTACAGCTGTCATCCAGGTTTTAGGCACCCAAATCACCTTGCTCTGATAGCCAATGAGGCTTATATTTACAAGACCTAGAAGATGATGGCAAATAAACAGTTTCTAAATGGGTGAAGGAGCACTCCCTTATGACTATATATATCCCAGCTTGGTGCAGAAAGACCAGGAAAAAATGCCTATCTCAGTTTCTCCCCAGAAGTAGTTTGCATACGTTCTTAGCTCCTGCCTGAGGGTCTGGCCACAGATAAACCCTGCATGTAGGTGTTGACTGTGATCCTGCCCTCTGAAACACTGATGGCTTCTGGGCACATTCTCGACTACTGGGAACCACCAAGAACAAAAACAGTATCAGGGACAATCATAGAGGTTTGAGAGACAACCAGGAGCTTGGGCGGGACTGACTGATGTGCTTTGTGTCCTGCATAAGCCACTTTGACAAGATTCAAGGAGTCTGCTATTTTATCTAATGTGCAGAAACTAACACGGCCAAGAAAAATGAAAAAAAAAAAGTAGGGAAATATGTTCCAAACAAAAGAGCAAGATAAATTTCCCAAAACCAATCTTAATGAAACAGCAGTAAGTTAATTTACCCAAATGAATTCAAAGTAGCAGTCATAAAGATGCTCACTGAGGTTACAAAAGCAATACATGAACAAAGTGAGAATTTCAACAAAGATATAGAAAACATTAAAAAGTACTCAACAGAAATCAAAGAGATAAAGAATACAATAACCAAAATGAAAATTTTAAAAGAGTGGTTCAACAACAGAGTAGGTCAAGTGGAAGAAAGGATTAATGCACTCGAAGACAGGGAATTGGAAATCATCCAGTTAGAGAAGCAAGAAGAAAAAAGAAGGAAAGAGTAAATATGGCTTAAGAAATGTATGGGACACAATCAAACAGACCCACGTTCATATTATAAGAATCCTAGAAGAACAAGAGAGAAAGAAAGGGAAAGAAAGCTTGTTCAAAAAAATAATGGCTGAAAACCTCTCTAATCTGGAGAAATAAACAGACATTCAGATCCAGGAAGACCCAAAACCAAAATAAGATGAATCAAAGGAGACTCCTAAATAGCCATTTTTCTAAAGATGATATACAAACGTCCAACAGGATATAAAAGGGTGCTTGACACCAGGCATGAGGGAAACACTAGTGAAAAGCACAATGAGATATCACCTCACACCTGTTGCGATCAAAAAGACAAGAGATAACAAATGCTGGAGATGGTGTGGAGAACAGGAAAACCATGTAGTCTGTTTGAAATGTAAACTGGCACAGCCACTATGGAAAACAGTATAAAGTTTCTTCAAGAAACTAAAATTAGAAATGTAGTATGATCTCGTAGTCCCACTATAGGGGTACCTACCAGAGGAAACAAAATCCCTTTTCAAAGAGATATCTGTACTCTGTTTTTCACTGCAGCATTATTCATAATAGCCAAGTAAGGAAACAACTTAAGTGTTCATCTACAGATGAATGGATAAAGAACACGCACACACACACACACGCACACACGCACGCACACACACACAGTGAGGAATATTATTCAGCCTTAAAAAGGAGTGAAATTGTGCCTTTGTAACAACATAAATGGATCATTATGCTAAGTGAAATTAAGCCAAAGAGAGAAAAAGAAAACCTACATAGTATCACTTACATGTGGAATTTAAAAACAAAACATAGTTGAACTCACAGAAATATATTTTAGAATACTGGTTGCCAGTTGTTACTGGTTTAGAATATTGGTTGCCAGGAGTTAGGGGATGAAGAAAATAGCAAGAGGTTGGTAAAAATGTACAAACTTTCATATACACTGCAAATAAGGTCTAAGGATCTGATACATAACAAGGTGATTGTAGTTTCTAATACTGTATTGCATAACTGAAATTTTCTGAGAGTCAAACTTAACTGTTCTTACCAAAAAAAAAAAAAAAAAAGGTAAATATGTGAGTTGATGGATGTGTTAATTAACTTCCCAGTGGGATTCCTGTTGCCATGTATACATATATCAAATATGTATATTCAATATAGCAATGTATTTTGTTTCTTTGAGGTAAACATTTAGAATCCCCAAAAAAATTTTTTGGATTTTATCTGGGTGCTTTTAAACATAGGGAACACCACCATGAATCCGTGTTCCAAGTGAAAACTCAAGTCTCTTCTTTTATCGGCATCTATGTATCTATACTACACTTTTTTAAATATTAGAAGGTATGAGGATAATAATAGGCAGGAAACTTCCATATGCATAGAAGTAAAGGGGTTTCTGATCAGGAAATGCCTGCTAACAGTACCATTTTTCCTTCATGCATGTTGGCAACTCTCAAACTCTAGTCTCCTTTTTATTTATTAATTTCTATTAGGCACTTAAATGGTACAGAGAAAACACCAAAATAGAGGGCAGAAGACCTATCCTCTGTCTTGCCTCTACAACTTTTTGCAAGGCCTTGGACACACCTGCATGAACATGTTTGTTCTCCTACAACATGGTGGGGGAGGGCAGAATAGTTCTTGCTTTCTAGGGATTTCTCATTAAATACAAGGAAATACAGTTACCTCAAATTTTGTGCCAGAGAAAGATCCATATAAATGGAGTAATTAAATGTCTTTAATGCAAATTCTGATGAAGATATTCTTATTTATTCATTCATTCATTCATTCATTCACTCATTCATTCATTCAGAGAGCGTGTGTGTGAGTTGGGGAGGGGCACAGGGAGAGTGAGAGAATCATAAGCAGGCTCCATGCTCAATGTGGAACCCGATGCAGAGCTTGATCCCATGACCCTGGTTTCATGACCTGAGGCTGAAATCAAGAGTCAGACGCTCAACCAACTGAGCCACCCAGGCACTCCAAGATATTTTCTTTTTTTTTTTTTTTTTTTAAAGTATTTATTTATTTTTGGGAGAGCACAAGTGAGGGAGGGGCAGAGAGAGGGGGACAGAGGATCCAAAGCAGGCTCTGAGCTGATAGGCTGACAGTAGTGAGCCCGATGTAGGGCTCAAGCCCACGAACCCCGAGATCATGACGTGATCAGATGCTCAATTAACTGTCTGAGCAACCCAGGTGTGCCGAAGATATTCTTAATATATTGTCAGCAGGCTTTTTAAAATAACAATAAGTTATTTTAAAGTAAGTTTTTTATTTTAAGTAGAACCATTATAGCTCTCCCAACATTTATTAATTTGAATGGTTCTACATACATACTGAGTGGTTCATACACAACTGAAAGATTATTTAAGTGTAAATGTTATTAAATATAAAGCTAAATTATCTCTATTCTGTTTTGTCAAATAACCAATATTTTAAGTTTCCTCTTTTATTAAAAGTTACTGAGGGGTTCCTGGGTGGCTCAGTTGGTTAAGCGTCAGACTCTCTGTTTCAGCTCAGGTCATGATCTCAGGGTTTCCTGAGTACGAGCCCCACATCAGACTCTGTGCTGACACTGCAGAGCCTGCTTGGGATTCTCTCTGTCCTTCTCTCTGTCTGCCCTTCCCCTGTTCACACTGTCTCTCAAAATAAGTAAATCAACTTAAGATTTTTTTTTTTTAAAGTTACTGAAATCTAAAACTTTATGGTCTACAGGATGGTGGGAGTGGCTTTTGGAGATAAAATCTTTTATTTCTCCAAGTAGCCCCCAACTCACCTATTGTTCTGGAGGGAGCAACTGGGTAAGTAAACCAGGGAGGCACTTTTCTTGGACAATTATGATGTGAAAGTATATACTGTCAAAAGAAAGCCTTGGGTTGAAGAATGGAATTTACATTTCTAAGGAGCTGAGTTAGTGTGGTCCATTTCCTAGCCCATGACTGTCAACCCTACACCATTTCTTTCACGATGGGCGCAAGATCTAGTGACGTTCTTCCTTAGCTTAAAGATGAAGGTGTTACTTATGTTCATATATCAGACCACATGAGTTGCTACACTGTCCTATGTGGTTATTGGAGAGACTTACTTATGTCATTATGCTTTATGATTTTGATGTTAATATTATGAAAAGTCGGTCATCAGAATTCTGTCCCCATGAGCAAATGTCTCTAACATCATCTAGTAAGTGACAGAGCTTAGAAAATCATCAACTTTCATCAAATCATGTCCTGTTTACGAAGGTGATTCTGGCTGGAAGGTCATGGAATAAGTTTCAGATAAGTGTCTGGTTATAGTTTTACCCCAAGTATCTTTACAATCTATTTGGACACCCTTGTCTTTAGCACCTCATATTTTTAAGGTAGGACAGCGTTTGATAGCTCTTAAAATAATAGGGGAGGTAATTATTATGGCTAACACTCAGAGTTACCTAATCTTGGAACATACCTTTGTGCTACTCAAATTGTTTGAAATGTGTTTCTCAGAGCATATAGCTAACTACATTTAGTTTCCTTCTTTGTTTGCTATTTTGATCTGTAAAATGGGTTCATCGCACTGGTCAGAAGATTGCTTTTAGCAAAATGATCACATTTCCCCAAGGCCACTGTCACTATTAAGTCTATACTACCCACCAGTAAATTTCTTCCTTGGTCATTAAGAGTAGAAATAACTGTTCACACCAAATAGTTCCATAATTTTAAAAGATGAAACTGTCATTTGGGCAGTACAGAAATTTCTATCTTCGATTTTTCAAAACAAACTTTTCCTTTCGTATTTTCTCTACTAAAGTCATGTAGCCTTCCAAAAGATAGAGACACAAAATCCATTTATCTGAAGGTCTTCATAACTCGAAATTCCTCACTTAGTTTTCAATAGCATTCAGTGATATAGTCAAGGTTTTCGCTATTTTATATGTCCCCAAATAATAAATAGTAAGGATAGATTGTCAGTATACCTGACAAACCCTGGTAGGCTCTATTTCCTATTTTAAAGTCAGGAGAACTTGATTTTCATAAGTGTATTTTAACTATCCGCTATGCATTTTTTAAAAGGTGTGTTCATCTCATGGTACATATCCTTCATAAGTTTTGGAAATTTAATATCCAAGTATTATGCCACTTGCCTCTATTTGAAGATAACAAATTATCCGTATTTAGTTTTTTCAACAATAAGGACTTATTGCAAATAGCATTAAATGAATCTATTTGCTCTGTTCAGAAAGTCATTGACAGCAACTCATTTATTACAGTGCCTAAGAGAGGTGTTAATAAAGAGTTGTTGAACCAACAAATGAATGAATAAATAAGTGACATGTGACCACACACTTCAATCCACGTATTAACAGTTACAGTATATTTGTCGACTCAAGGCATTTGCATCAAGCGATTTACAATCCAGCTTTCCAGAAAAACTCCAGGGCATAAAATATTAATATGAATCTGATGATCGATGTCTGAAAGTACACATTCAATAAAGAACAGGCTAACCAGTACATACCATTATCAAAATATCTGACTGTTGAATTTCTGGATACACTGGGATCGAAATTTGCCATTAAAGGTGCTATGTACTGTGTGGCTGTTAGCATTCGATGTACGACTTCTCCAGTGTATATGAAACCTGTGGTTGGAAAAAAAAATAGGAAATAAGTTAAGGAAAATCCCATATAAAATTTTAATTAAAGTACCTCCAACTCCGTTGCAGTCATATTTTGAAAATAAAATATCAAAGTGGCTAAAAAAAGGAATATAATGAATGTCTTAACGTCTGATCAACAACAGTCTGGATTAAGGAACAAAGTCTCATATGATTTTGTAGTACCTTGCAGACTGGTAAATCAGAAATCTAGAATATGTACAGTTTTAATTGTGGGAAAGTGACTGTGGACTGTGGGAGAGATCATCAGGCTAAAAAGGTAATACAGTATGGTGTGCAATTCAAATATTCAATCTGCCATTATTAATCCCTTGTTATTTTAACACTAGCTGAACATGCAAGTCCTTTTTACAAATGAATGCATTTTCATGATGTTTAATTGCATTTTCACAAAGTTTAATTGCATTTCTTCAACTATAATCTCAGTTCAGGACCGTTTAGAAGCCACACATGGATATCTTCAACACTAAAATGCAGAAAACATTCTAAACCTTTTTGTCAAAATTGAAAGAATGTTAAACACCCATAGAAAAACTTGTACATTGCTCAGTTATTAAAATACTAGCACTCGATTGAGAAGAAAAGCAGTATATGTTACAGATAAAAGGGTAAAACACTGATAATGCACAAATGACTCTCTTTAGAAAGTTATCAATGGCAGCCTATTCTAGTGGTTGGATAATGAGAGGGAATTAACTACAAAGAACTTCATATTGAATTAACTTTCAATAGGTCTTATGTTATAACTCTGCCCACTTCTAATTATTCACATTGGCTTTATTTACTTTGTGTATTATCCATGACACATTGTTAATCCAATACTGGCTTCTTGCCTCCAAGGTCTTTTGCTTCCTGAAAAGACGGTCAGCTCAGTGAATGATAACTAATTTTAATATTAAGCTAAGAAATGCACAATTAAGAATATATATGTAAAAAGGCACACACACACACACACACACACACACACACACACACAAAGTAAAACCCAAAGCAAATTATTTGTGATAACGCAATTGTAATGTTTAGGCGATCACAACTAGACCTGAGACTACTATAGATCATTTTCTATTTTCATAAGAATTAATGAAATAAAACAAGCAAGAGTTTAAAAAACACACAAAATTGTGTAGATTTAAACCTCTAAAAAAGTGTTAAAGTTTTTGTTACTTCACTTCATGGTCTAAATAAAGCTTTCATTGGCATATTGTGGTCATTATTGTTTCAAATTCTCAGTTATGGTTTCTAGATAAGTTATTGGAAATTTAAACCTGCAGTTATTTACTTGGAAATTAATTTCTTTTAGCAATGTCTTATTCCTTTGACTTCCTTTTCATTTTTCATTAAGAGTATAATTAAATTTTAGCTATTCACTTTAAAAAATGTATTTCTAACTATTAAAATCTTTACCATGTATTTTAATCATTGATTACTTCTTGTTTTCAAATGCCAAGTAATATGCTTCAAAATAAATTTCATTTGTCTTGAGCAGAATTTTGTACAATTGCAATTTCACATATCTCAAGTTTACTAAATGATATTAAGATACAGTGACACAGTCATCACTTTAATTTTATTTCCCTGTAAAATTTGAGTCATCATCAATGTTCAAAGTGAATATCACATTATGAAAATTATAAAGATGAAGAGTAACTATTTTTCAGGATCTATGATGTATTTGTTTATATTTTCACCATTTAGGTAGATACAAAAATCCTATATGAGTATGATCTTTCTTTTTTTTTTAATGTTTATTTACTTATTTTGAGAAGAGACAAACCACAAGCTGGGAAGGGGCAGAGTGACAGGGAGAGAGAGAATCCCAAGCAGGCTCCATGCTGTCAGCACAGAGACCAACGCAGAGCTTGATCTCACAAACTGTATAAACCGTCAGATCATGAGGTCATGTCCTGAGCTGAAATCAAGAGTTGGATGCTTAACTGACTGAGCCAACCAGGCACCCCTGCAGGTATGATCTTTCAAGGAAAGAATTAAATTATACTCTGAGAATGTTCTGTAAGGGACAGTGGCTCTGAATAGTTATTTCTCTATTCTACATTCTCCATGTGCTAATGGAAGAAACTTTGCGTGATTTAAAGAATAAAGAGGGCAGTAATCAAGGCAATATGATAATTGTGACTCAATACTAAATTAATTTTCAAAAACAAGTGTAAGAAAAGCAGCAGCAAGTTCCCAGGAAAACAGAGTTGCAAAATGCAGGACCATAAATGATTTCAGATGCCTAATTCTTACTGTTAATGCTTAAAAGATACATATATATGTATATTTTTATCTCTGGATGTTTCCACATAGATTTGGCAGAAAAAAAAATCATTCCCCATTCTCCATAACCCATTTTTCAAATCATACAAATCCTTAACGGCTCCTTGCCTTCACCAGGAAAAAGTTTTCTGGAACTACAATTTCCCAAATTGCAGAGGCGAAGTCTCATCTTGTTCCCACAGAAATAAGTAAAAATATGGAAGAATCTGTTAATGAATAAAAACTATCATTATGATTCTTGTTCTTCTATCTCTGTAACATTAAAATAAGTTATTTTTGCTCTGACTATACTACAGTGCTGCAAATACAATTAACAAGCAACAGCTACTCTAACTGCGAACACATCCACCACTGCTCTTAATCTATTTCCACCATTACCACTGCCACCACCAAGAGTGATGTGTAAAAGAAGTCAAGGGTGCAAAAAACCCCACTTACTCCGCAGCGTAAGTTTCATTTTGCGAATTCTGAGAATACATGCTTGTTTCCCTTAACCATGTTGCAAGGCGGTTCCTAGTTCTTGGTGACCATGGAGTGAAATGGTTAACTGTAGTGATGGGTTCTACTGACTTTTCAATACATTTCTAAATTTTGAAAATGTCCTTTCAGCAGTGGCTAGTACCTGAGGGAGGGAAAAACCTTACAGGCCTACGGATAGTAGGGAAATCTGGTTAGGTGTTGAATGAGAACCAGTTATGCAAATTAGAGAGTGCTTTCATGGAAGAAAACTTCTCCAAAGCTTCAAAGGCACTTAGAGCTGCCAACATCCCATTTAAACATTTACCTCTTTTCTTTAGCTTTTTGAGGCATGCTCTATTGTAGAGAAAATATATACAGTAAAACCTTAGATTGCAAGTAACCTGTTCTGTGAGTGTTCCACAAGACGAACAAACATTTCTAATAAATTTTAACTTGATAAACGAGTGATGTCTTGCAATACGAGGTACGTGATGCCAAACGTCACAAACGTGATGCCAAATGATCACAACTGAGCTAATGGTTCTTCTCTCTCTCTCTCTCTCTCTCTCTCTCTCTCTCTGCAGGATTGTGGGTGATCATCCCCCATGCTCTGATGCTCAGTCTCAGGTCTCGGTGTCTGGTAGAAATCAGTGATTTTTCAGAATGTTGGAAGGTGTCCAAAACTGGCACTTGTCTGTTTTTTTTTTTGTCACTTCAAAGCTCCTACGGACAGTCCTTTGCTTTTCATAAAAGAGGAAGCTTAGGAATGCTTTGCTTCATTCTAGGTCAGGCTGCCTGCAGATATAGACCCTTTCCTCTGCTGCTTTATTTCCAGTTACATTAAATATAGTATATGACAAGTTTATTAATACTGTACTGTAGTCAACATCCGTGCAAGCATATATAATGGCCGCCATGAAGAAAAAGATTCCATTGAGCCAATAGATAGCAGTGATTCCATGAGTGATAGTGGAAGTCGTCCTCTACAATGACTGTCTTCTCTCTTGTGTCCCTCACACAAGCCATTAAGGTTTTAAGTGCAGGTCAATTTGTTTATTTTTCTTTATATTTTGTATTTTATTTATTATTTTGTATTTATTACAGTATTGTAATAATTTTTTTATGAATATTTTTGGGTTGTGGAACAAATCACCTGAGTTTCCATTATTTCTTATGGGGAAATTCGCTTTGATATACCAAGTGCGTGGGATGACCAGCACGTTTCCGGAATGAATTATGTTCCCAAACCAAGGTTTTACTGTATTTCGTTTTTCTGGTTGTTTACATTATGGAGTAGTTTAAGCAAAATATTTGTATTATTTTTTTCAAAACAGTTGGTAGCCATATGAAGGGCTAATCATAAAATATCTCCTTAGATCACTACATGCTTCTTATTTAAAAGGAGTTTGAGGGAGAAACAACCTGTTTTCTTGGTGAAAATTCTAACACCTATACTTTGGAGCACAGTTGTAGTCACCTCGGATCCTGTTTCAGCCTCTGTTCTTTTAATTGACAAATTTTATGGATAGATTTACATTGGATTCCTCTATTGCAATCCACCAAATGAGCCTTAAGTCGGTAGGTGGATGATATGATTACAGAATTTAGTTAATGGTACAAGCAAATTACATCCTCGTGGTGTGACTGTTACTTGACATCTTAGTGGCTCAGTTCGCTAATCTGTTAAACGGGGGAGTAATCATTGGGCTGTTGTCGTGGTTGAATGAGTTGATGCGTAAAAAACACAGTCAGTGTTTAAAATAAAAATGTGCAGACAACAAGCAATCCATTAAATTCCTTCCAATTTTTACCTCTTGAAGTCTTTTGTGTCTAATATATACTAGTTGATTGGACTTACACTGGGATGTTTATATGATTTTGAAATTGTGCTTCAGACCCAAATGGTATGATATGTGTTTCTCTGCACTCTTCTAGTTTGGGTCAAGGTATACTGTGGACTCTAACTACAGGGCAACAGATAATTAAAAGCCTGAATGTCCAAAGTTCTACAGTCGAGATATCTTGTCTTACATTCTGATGGAGTAAGCACCTTGTAAAAACCTTAACATCTTATTGGTTGCAAATGGTTATTTCATTTAATTGGAAGTGTCATAGTAATAAAGGCTATGTGAAACATTCTATGAAACTTTAATGTGTAAAGGTCTACATAAAGTATTTTATTTCATCATCTTTCAGTTGGTATTTTTGACCCCAGAGGAAAGGCTGGAGCTAATGTGTGTGCCTGCAGGGCATTGAGCACTGATAGTTAAATGCTGCCTTTAGAGTACAAAGGCACCATTGTCACCTTTATGATGTACGAACTTGTCTACACGCTAATCAAAGAGATCCGAAATTCATGGTCTTTGTTCCATGAGGATTTAGAGAACAGATTCCCCATTCGGACTCCTCACTAGCTTTACATGTGATCTGGTCCCTTTCTATTCACGAAAGCCTGAGTTATTTCACTGGGTAGTGTTTGTGGTTAATTGTTCTGTCAGTCACTCGATATTTGTCATCGACAAGCTTGCTTGAAGGGAACAAGTGAAGTCTGGGCATAATTCAACGTACATTGTTCAAAAATGCCATTTGATGAATCACAATGCATTCTCACTATGCTGTAAACTACACCCGTTTCAGACAAATACTTGTTTGTAGTTAAGTCAGTCTTTTAAACAAAACCATATGAGGCAGCAACTGCTAATTTGAAAATTAAGTTGTGGTAAGTTATCTGGTAATGGAACTGTCTGCCAGCTGCAACCGTACAATGATAGGTTTCATGTAACGGGCTTCCTCTGGACAAAATTGTTGCGAGTAGACCTCACAGTTCACTGTGAGGATACTGGTTTGTACATGCAACCTAGATGTTTAAGCAAAAAGAAAAAGAAAAAAAAATATTTCTGAGTTTCATGTGAGCTTGCCAACTAGTGGCTCCTTGGAAGAAACCTACAATATTGTCACTCACCAAATATTTTCCCTTTACACTTCCAACCAGCTGTTAAGGTAAAATATATCAAGTGCATTTTCTATAAATAAAAAAATATATATGTTAAAATATATCACATCTCCTAGACTCCTTTATTCCACTGGCCCGAGGCACCATGGGGGATTACAAATCATAGCAAAGCCATTCCTTGGGGAAAAAAAGGCAACAAGTGACAACTTGGTTATTGGCTACGAATTACGTTCATGAAATTACCGATATAAAAATGTATGTTGACTACATAAAGTGCTTCTCACCAACTCTAGGAGGAAAGAGCAGGAGCCAGAATTGTGTGGATGTGGAGAGAAAGAGAGACAGAAGTCTGCAACTCTTTCATTTTCATTTTGAACCGGTGACAAAATTGTAGCCTGTAGTTCTTGCCTTCTCCATCTTGTTTCTCAAATAAATCCATGTGACTTATTCTTAACTCATGTTAATTGCCAGTGGCCCCTGTCAACAGCACCCTTCTTCCCTCTGCTCCAAATGTTTCTCATTATGTAGGATTTGCAGAGATGGGTCCATTCACACGGCAGATAATGAATGGCACCCCCCTGGAGTTGTGTGGTGCATGGCTTCTCATGGAAGCACTGATTGCTCTTGTTTGCTTCAGAAACAAGTTCGTCTCCTCTATTCAGATTGATCCAGGTAACATTTCAAAAGTCTTATTCCTACATGGGGAGGAATGGGAGGGTTGCATTGAATTATTTATGCCTCCCCCTGCCCCTACCCCGACTGGGGATTCAGAGATCCTGCGTCAAATGCTGGACTCACATGTGGCAGAGTTTTAGCTGAGAGTTAGACCCCAGTACCTGAGGTCTGTTTAATTTGGGGTTGGTTATGCTGCTCTGTTTGCAAAGCCTCTATCTTGATTCCCACCTAATCTCTTGGACCCTGCTCCCTGTGGGTAGTCTTTCTAGAAAACAACTACTTGGCTTCTTGACCTGTGAATATCACTTGCCCCTAGAATTTCTGCCCATTTATTGGGACTAAGTAACCCCTTTGGGAAACTACCTAGAACAGCTCAAAGTTACCAGCTGGCCTTCCATCCAGGCTCTGTCTTGCTCTAGAGAGGGGAGCACATGACCTGCTGTGGCTTTTATTTTATCCCCAGGGTTCCCCCTTACCCTGAAGAACAATAAAAACTATCCCATCCTTTTCAAAGGACTTAACATCCATTTTTTAAGTGACCAGAAAGAGCCCTGGAAGCAAGATGGCCAAATGTAAAGGGAGGCCATATTCAGATAGGGAACTAACTTTTTTCCTGTCTCATCAGACCTTCTTGTATTTATTGAATCATCTGTAGTACTGCATATCTTACTTTCAAAATCAGGTAAATTTGAAGTGAAAATATTAGGTAGCAGGAGAATAAATCCTTTGAATTCTTGCCCTGAATAGTGGTCTATGCAAGCCTATAGTTTACAAAACAAGTTTTAGTCCACATTTTTGAAGTTATAACTATGCTTTCCCACATCCATTCTTCCCCAAATGATTTTGTTTCCCTTCATTGTTTAGACGTTCATAGGAGATACAGAGATTTCATCCCTAAGTTTTACCACAATCCTTCCAAGTCGGGTCATGAAAGGTCTTGAATGTACTGACCATGTTTTCATTGTCCTTCCCTTTTTTAGTGCAAGAGAAATACCGTTCATCTAGACCAGATAGAAGCTATAAAAGGGAGTAGAAGAGCTTTGCTTTCTCAAAAACCGCCATCTGCCATGCACAACTAGTTCCAAATCAAGGGTTTGCTCTTTCCTTTTTTTCTAGTGTAAGTAAAGTATCCCAGTTGTTGCCTCAGATGGTCTTGGTTTTATGCCTTAGCATTTAACTTCTAGATCATGTCATATATATAGTGTCATATATGCAATGTTTAGATAGACAGTATGTAAATAGTTTGGGTATATATGTGTGCATATATGTGTGTGTGTATATACATATGTATATACATATATATATGCATATATAATACACACACAATGTGTGTGTGCGTGTGTGTGTGTCTGTGTGTGTGTGTGTGTGTGTGTGTGCATTTCTCACCATGAGGAGTTCAAGTGGACTGCACAGGCCTAGGTTTGAATTCATCTTGTACAAGAGGTATGATGTCCTGTCTTCACTCTCATTGAGTTGCAATTTCCTCTGGAAAATTAGGTTAAAATTAACCCCTTCTAAACAGCACTACTGTGTGCATTGGTCAGGAAGAAATGCTACAGAAATGTAGCTGCAGTCCAAATTCAACACACATTTGGAACATCTGTATTGCCCTGTGACATCCTTTTACAATCAGGGTTCTGGGGAGACTCGCTCTGCAGCTACACTGATTCCTCTCCTTGTCCGCTCTTGATCTCTGCAGCCCTATGGTCAGATTCCAACTGTGATACTTCTGACCTCCTTGAGACATGAGCCCTTTCACAGTCACAGAATTGTGACCACAACTACATTTTCTCTGAAATTTTAGTAGTCTTGTCCCTTGAGAAGATGAATTATCAGTGAGAGGGACAAAACAGCTTGTTAATAAAAGAGCACTGACCCAATTGTACATTCATGTGACAATTTGCACTTGGTAGTTTCAATATGCCCTACAATTTGAACACTCAAAACATTAGATGCCAAAAGAAAAACTCAGTGTATTTGAGAAAAGAAAGGAAAATATGTATTTGGCTTTGTTTATAATGTATACAGGCGTGTGTATGGTGTGTGTATATACACATATACAAATACACACATACACAAACATGTTATATATTTACTTTTTATATATTTTATAATTATATATTTTCTTCTATTTAATTATGGTATATATTCATATTATGTTAATAATATGTTAACATATTCACATTATGTTATACATATAATGTTAATGAGAACTAAGTGGAACTCATCACTACAGTTAAGCATTTTACTTCTTGGTTGCTAAGAACTCATGTGAAATATTGATAAGAAGTGGCTTTCAACATGGTTAAGGAAAACAAGCAAGTATTGTCTGAATTAGAAAAATGAAACTCATGTTGTAGAGCAGTGGAGTTTTTGTATCCTTGGGTTATTCTTATATTATTCTCTTTTGAGGAAGAGCAAATCTTACAGTATATGGATTTGTAAATCAATAAAAAATGCATATTGAATATCTTAAATCTGAAGCATCATAAAATCCTTACTCCCAGTTAACAATCCAGTTAGTTTGCTTCCTCTGAAAGCATTTTAGACATATTTTTACTCGTTTATCTGACCATGATGCACCCAACCCATCAATACCTTGGCTAATGCCACCTAGATTGAGCTTTTCAAAGAGGCATTTATTTTCAAAAATAGGTTGTATTCTTCTATGAAATTTATCAGCTCCAATTTAGGAAAGACTGTAGTCACTGAGAGCACTGAGAGACTGAAAACAGCCCTAAGAGTTTCTCCCATCCATGCCTTATGTTTCTTTCACAACTCTTACCTTCACACCAAATGAATAAACAAACAAACAAATTAAGTTTATTCAGTCATCTCCTCCTAGTGTTGACTCAGGGAAGAGTTTTAGGATATATATTCTTCCAGGGGCACCTGGGTGGCTCAGTCAGTTGAGTGGCTGACTTTGGCTCAGGTCATGATCTCACTGCTCGCAAGTTCAAGCCCTTCGTAGGGCTCTGTGCTGAAAGCTCAGAGGGAGTCTGGAGCCTGCTTCAGAATCTGTCTCTGTCTCTTTGCCCCTCCCCTGCTCGTGCTCTGTCTGTCTCTCTCCCTTTCTCTCTCTATCTCTCTCTCCAATATAAAATAAAAACATAAAAAAAAGAATATCTATTCTTCCAGCACGGCTACCTTACAGAATTCGTTATATGGTTGCATTCGTTATATGGTCCCTGAGGCCGAAAAGAGTAGGATGTGGTTAGTACCACCATTTACCTCACAAATTAGATCCTAATTCAAATGTAGGACATTCTACTTCCTATAATCCTATTTGAAAAAAAATTTGACCAAATACTAAAAAAGCATTTTCCTTGACCTTGAGTCTTTGCAAGCGATATTTAGATTTAAAAATTTCTGAGTACATATTCAAACATTCATACACATTCATATATGGATATTTTGTGGCATTTGACTAATTGCTACTTGCTTTTATATATATATATATATATATATGACTATGTATATTAATGGCTTTAAAAATAAATGTTAAATGATAAAATTCATAACATATGCAGAGAATATATGCTTATGCATACATGAATAAGTAATAAACACCCATGTATCAGTTTATCTACCATCCAGACTAAAAGATATAGAATAAAACATAAATATGACTTTTAAAATTTACTGCTAACCACTTTCATACATTTTTTATCACTTCCTTCCTTTATGTTTTTACACTTTTTACTTTAAAAAAATTATTTATTTATTTTTTTTGAGAGAGATAGAGAGAGGAAGAAGGAGAGGGGTAGTGGGAGAGGGAGAGAGAAAATCCTAAGCAGGTTCCGTGCCCAGCACAGAGCCCAACTTGAGGCTGCTTTGGATTCTGTGTCTTTGGATTCTGTGTCTCTTCTCTCTCTCCTCCTCTACTTGGGCTCTGTCTCTCTCTTTCTCAAAAATAAACATTAAAAAATAAAAGAATGTGTGACTATCTTTAGTCTTTCACTCTGTCATACTTCTGAATTAGTTTATCAAGATACACACACACACACACACACACACACACACACACATAAAATAACTGTGTTGGATTTTGACTGAAATTGCACTGAAATTTTAAGTAAGTTTAGCAGGAATTCACTCCTTTTGATTTTGGGTCTTCCAACCCATAAACATAGTATATAGATTTATTTAGCATTCTAGATATCTTAAGCTGTTTTTAATTAATTTTCTCAAAAATGTCTTGTACATCATTTCTAGATTTATTCCAATTTACTTATTAGTCTTTTTTGAAGATATTATTATTATTGAAAACTTCAGTTTCAATCATATTTTCTAACAGTTTGTGGTGGCATTCAGAAAACCGCCTTTGTATATTGATTTTAGATTCAGAAATCTTACTCAGCTCCAGAACTAATTCTAATAATCTGTACATTTTGGGGGGCTTTAATTTATTGATGATCACTTCATTAGAAAATAATGAGAATATTTTTTCTTTCTAATCATTATGCCTTTTATTTCTTTTTCACTAGCTACATTTTGTATATTGGTTTAATGCAGAAAAAAATTAGGCTTATTGAAAATAGATATCTAAATGGTAAGTGGAAATCTATAGAACATGAAAGAAATATAATTCAGGATCTAACTAAAACAATTATCACAAAGATATTTTACAAGCATGAAAAAATATTTTGTAAAACATTTAGATGAAATCACAATTCTGGTTATTTTTCCTTTCTTTTTCTTCTTATTTCTAAAGAATTCTCTCCACCTTAGAGACAGATAAACCTCTCGCAAGCCATCGGCCTGTAGATACCTGAACACCTTACTTCTCTTGATATCTCATTTAGAGATGCCATTTTTTTCCATTTCTTTCTCAACACGTTCACTTCAACTAAACCTTAACATCTGATTATACAACCAAAGTAAAGCAGTAGGAAATGATATTCACAAAAGAGCCTCATTTAACTTCTCAATACAGTGCCTTCGACCAGAACAACATGCACTGGAAAGAGGTAGAAATGGCAAACAAAGGACAGGAAATAGAACCACAGTCCTGGGACAACCCCAGAAAGGGAAGGAATCATGCAAACCCACCCTTAGGTTAACTGGTATGACCAGTGAAAAACGACCTTCCAAGTGCAGGTACAACATTTTATTGCCTCCCAGGGAAAATAAAAGAGATGCTTAGATATGCTCCCCCCAACCCCATATTTATATCTGACAAAAAGGCTCGGGGGGCAAAACTATCATATCCTAGGTTAAAAAGAGGCACTCCTCAAAGGACACTGTGGGAAAGCACGGAAGCTATACTGTAATTGATAACTTGGTTTTCTCATATTTTTGTCTTTGTGTTGGAGCAGCACGAGCCCGTATCTCGAATGCACTTTTGTGTAACTGCTTCAGACTAATTAGAACTGAAGGGATAAAATTTTTTATTTATTTCAGTTTATATGTGCTAAGGCACAAAATCAAAAGGTCCACCGTGCTGGGAGGAATTCTTTCCCTGGACATTCATTTGAAGTTCCTGTTCAGTGTGTGAATGGAGCAGCGAAGGGGGCGCAGGTAGCATTTGGCCTCAATGACGTAACGGGCCACAAAAGCTCATCTCGTTCGTGTGCCCAAAGCTCAATGAAGCCGAGGCAAGCCTGTATTCGATCAGACACGAGTGCTAACGGAACGCCTAAGATTTTTAGAATAAAAATTAAGAACATTTTAACCTTTGCACGAATTTGGGATACAGGAGACGTGGGGAGATACAACATTTATGAGCGTTCAGGCTTCCACATTTTCTTCTTCACACAATGCCACTGTCAGAAACCTGATGTAGCTATACAGTGGCAATTAGCTCTCTCCCTCATATTTAAACCTTCACTCAGGAGAAATCTGATGAGTTATTATGTGCTACAGTGAGAATGGGATATAATCTTTACCACGTTACCCACTCTCAGGAGTATTTACACGTTATTAAGAAAGATGACCATTCTTAAGCTAAAGAAATGGTTATCTCCTATTGCCACCCACAGGGGCTGAACTATGTGAACGAGTGTCCCCTCACGGCTGACCTTAAATAGAAGGTGAGCACAGGCCCCCCCACCAACCCCATGCCATCCTGCAAAAGGTGGGGGCTAAAATCATGCGAACGTGGGTCACCACAGCCCCTCAGGTGGCTGTCACCATCCTCTGTAGGCTCTGCAACTGTGGAGGTTTTTAAAGACTAGTTACTACAAGGCGGTCACACTGCAAGAGTGAGTCGCAGGCATTGGAGTGTGACACTGGCCCCTCTGGTGTGTGGCCATTCAGCTCCTGTCCGATGACCTTACCAAAAAAGTGTTTTAAAAAAAAATCCCAATTTCATTAAATACAGCCCTTCCAGAGACACTTCTACTGGAGGCAAAAGAGGGGCAAAAACCGTTTGCATTGTGGATTTGTTGTGTCTCCTTATGAGATAGGCTTTTAAGCACAGGTGGGTCAAGTTATTCATCTTCATATCTGCTGTTCAGCTTGGCCGGGCAGAGCATCTGCCTCAGACGTAACAAACTGGGTTTCAACAATGACAATGGTCCCAATGCCACAGCTCAGTATACGGAGCCCTCCCCGGTCTGGCCGCTGCCCGGTTCTCCTCCTGTTCTCCACACGGACCCAATGCTTCAGCCACTCCCAGCTCCCCGCGGGTGCCCTGCGTCGTGCTCACGTTTCACAAGCTGCAGTCTTCTGCCCGAAATACGCTCTCCTCCTTCCGTGCCCTGAAAAATTCTATTCATTTTTCAAGCTTCAGTTTATTTATTTTTTTAAATTTTTTTTAACGTTTTTTATTTATTTTTGGGACAGAGAGAGACAGAGCATGAACAGGGGAGGGGCAGAGAGAGAGGGAGACACAGAATCGGAAACAGGCTCCAGGCTCCGAGCCATCAGCCCAGAGCCCGACGCGGGGCTCGAACTCACGGACCGCGAGATCGTAACCTGGCTGAAGTCGGACGCTCAACCGACTGCGCCACCCAGGCGCCCCTCAAGCTTCAGTTTAAACGTCTCCTCTTGTGAGAAGCTTTTATCCTCTCCAACCCCAGAAGATCTGATTACACCCTTTGGTGTTCCATCCCTGCGCGCATCCCCACTTCTATTATAGGTCTCAGCCTCACTGGTTTACAATTGTTGATTTTCACATCCACCCCCTGGTCTGTTCCCCTGTCTTATCATCTGTTGCAAACCCTGGAGGACAGGGCAAGAGCTTTTTCGTATTTGTATCTCAACACAGTGTCTGGCGGTCACTCACGTATTCATCCAACTTGCTAGCAATTATGGAGCGCTGAGTATGTTTGAGTGATTACACCAGGCAGCGAGAGCAGGGAGAGGGCCTCCCCTGACCTCATAGAGGATGGTGTGTGGGGAGGCTGGAGAGAGGCAGCCAGGGGACAGCAATAGCCCACGGGAGGCCACGCCAGCCACGGAATAGGTCTGGGGACTAAAAGTAATGGAAGCACGGTGAAGGGCTGAAGCAGAGGCTTAACATGACAAGATTTACTCTACTGAAAGATTCTGATAAACACCACATTCAGGAGAGTGCTTATGTCCAGGGAAGAAAAGTGGGGAACACGTGGAGAAAGGTAAAATTTAATTGTGTTTGTTTTATACCCACCCCCCCCTTCAAACTGGCTATTGGGTACACAAAGTTTTCTATATTATTATTATTATTATTTTTTTTTTGGTACAGCTGCAATATTTTAAAAAAAGTGTAAAGCTTATTCAGGCAGAGTATAGACAAGGAGTACAGAAGACATACTTAAAATAGGGTGAGAGTTCACTGCCTCTTTCAATAATTTGTGGAAAGATGAAATGGGCGTCCACTAGGAATGAGGTGGCCAGAAGTAGATACATCGAAGGTTTTTCAGAAGTCAGTTACTGTGCAGATGTTTTATTGCATACATGAGGAGAGTGCCGAGGAGGGAGTCAAATGAGAGATGATGGTGCCATGTACCAAGATGGGGAGAATGGTGGAGAGGAAAAGCTAAATCCAGGCTTAACAGCTAGTTTTGGAATACAAGTGTGCAAGCGACCCAATCCCATTCCTGTTGCTCAAGTGCAGCGGGGAGCATCCCAACAAAAGAATCACATGGCTGTTTCCCGTCACTGACTTCATTCCCCTGTTGAGTCCGTTGTTTCTGAGTTAAGCCCTTGTGCACTGAAGCGGGAACCTTGGGGATCTGCCATAATCAGATTCCTCTGAAGGATACACACCATTTCAAGGCTTGCAAACGGAGGGATTACCTGCTAATTTAACCATGAAACTGGATTTGTAGCTCTGCCCCAGATAAGGTGAGGATGCACAGACACACATAGATCAACTACTCTTCAGGGAACTAGAAAAATCGCGTCCAGGGTCACTTATTCCACGCTGTCTTGTCATCTTCTGAGGTCTAAAGAAAACCTTAAGTAGAGGCCAGCGTATATGACAAAGGCATTAGTTTCCTGCTGACGACGTATTTGTCCACGGCATTAGTATTTCACAAGTGGTATATAAAGAGACACAGCAAATACATTCCATGTTAAGGATTTTCTTTCCAACTTCCACGCAGACCTCTCTTTGGAATAATCTAAGGCAGCATAAGTATTGACATAATGTTAGATAAATACAAGGCAATGAAATCTGTATACTTAAAAATCTATGAAACAGAACTATATAAATGTTACACTCTGACAGAAGTCTTGTTCTGAGGGTTTCCAACCTAATACAGATGACCAAACACGAGAGCCAAAAAAGCTGAAAAGGTCACTAAAGATCCCCACGGGAGATTCTCCCACTGAGTTGGGAGGTGATGGAGAGAAAAACATGGAGTCAAATGCAGGGGAAGATTTCTTTTTCAGGAAAAGAGTAATGGAGACTATTCAATGAGCAGCGGAGCTATTCAAAATCCAAAGTCAGCATAGGGGACTAGTGAAAACTAAAACAGAATTTGAACTTCCTTTATTTTCATAAGTGAACCTTTTAAGTTCATACCTCCATACTGTTCAGTCACTGAAAGACTCAGTGGAGACTGTCAAATAAAATTCTAGTGATAATCAGAAGGTTGTGATAGAGAATTAGAAAACATGTAAAGGTGTATGCTAGGATCTGTGAACTTTCTAGATATCAAATTCTTGTCAGATTATTTGCCAGCTGGGAACATTCACTTTGTTATGAGAGAGGGTAAGCATGGGATTGGCACTCTGGGATCTCACGGAAAATTTACAAAGACAGTTGGTTGTTCATTCCGTTTTTAAAAAAAATTGTGGTGAGAATGCCTAACATGAGATCTGCCCCCTTAAAGTTTTAAGTGCACAATACAGTAGTGTTAACTAGAAGCGTAACATTGTGCAGTGGATCTCTAGAGCTTATTCAACTTTGCATAACTGAAACTTTTCTAACCAGTGGACACTTCTAACCCCCTCATCTAGCTCCTGGCAACCACCATTCTACTTCCTGCCTCCATGAGTTTGACTATTTTGGATACCTAATATAGGAGGAATCATGCAGTATTTGTCCTTCTGTGACTAGCTTATTTGACCTAGCATAAAGTCCTCGAGGTTCATCAATGTTGTTGCATATGTTGCGTTTCCTTTTGTAGGCTATTCGTCCATCCTATGTGTGGATCACTTTTTCTTTATCCGCTCATCTGTTGACGAACATTTAAGTTGTTTCTACACCTTGGCTGTTGTGAACAATTCTGCAATGAACATGGGAATGCAAATGCCTCTTTGGGATTCTAATTTCACTTCTTTTGGATACTCAGAAGTGAGATTGTTGGATCATATGGTACTTCTATTTTTAATTTTTTGAGGAACTCTATCCTGTTTTCTATAGCAGCTGTCCATTTCACATTCTCACCAACAGTATGCAAGGCTTCCAATGTTACTACATTCTCTCCAACACTTGTTATCTTTTTTTTTTTAATAGTAGGCATCCTAACAGGTATGAGGTGATATGTCTTTATGGTTTTGGTTTGTATTTTTCTGATGATTAGTGCTGTTGAACATCTTTTTGTGTACCTGTTGGCCATCCGTATGTCTTCTTTCAAGAAATGCCAATGAAGACCTTCACCCATATTTTACATTGAGCTATTACTCTGCTACTGAGTTGTGGGAATTCCTTATATATTTTGGATATTAACCACTTATCAGGTATAGAACTTGTAAATATTGTCTCCCATTCTGTAGGTTGTCTTTTCATATCACTGGTGGTTTCAATTGCTGCACAGAAGCTTTTTAGTCTGATGTGCAGTTGACCCTTGAACAGCAGTGTGGGGGTTGAGGGGCACCTAACCCCTGTCCAGTTGAGAATCCATGTATAAATTTTGATTCCCCAAGAGATTAACTTCTAATAGGCAACCGTTGACTAGAAGCCTTACCAATAACATAAATAATTAATACATATTTTGTATGTTATGTATATATTATATACTGTATTCTTATAATAAAATTAGCCAAAGAAAATGTTAATAATATCATAAGATAAAATACACTTACAGTACCATACTGTAAAGAATCTGTGTATAAACGGCCCCACACAGTTCAAGTTCAAACTCATGTTGTTCAGAGTCAACTGTAGTCCCAATTGTTTATTTTGCTCTGTGCCTTTGCTTTTGGTGTCAAATCTGCAAGATCATTATCAAGCCCAATGTCATGAAGCTTTTCCCCTATGTTTTCTTCTAGGAGTTTTACAGTTTCAGACCTTATGTTAAAGTCTTTGATCTCCTGACTTTTGTGTATGGTGTAAGCTAAAGGTCCAATTTCATTTTTTTTTGCTTGTGGATATCCACTTTTTCCAATGCTGCTTGTTGAAAAGACTATTCTTTCCTCATTGTGTATTCTCAGTACCCTTGTTGAACATCAATTGACTGTATATATGTGCATTTATTTCTGGCTTTCTATTCTGTTCCATTGGCTACAGTCTATCTTTATGTGAGTACCATTACTTTGTAATATATATATTTTTAATTTTTTAAAATGTTTTTATTTATTTTTGAGACAGAGAGACAGAGCATGAGCAGGGGAGGGGCAGAGAGAGAGGGAGACACAGAATCCGAAGCAGGCTCCAGGCTCTGAGCTGTCAGCACAGAGCCCGACACGGGGTTTGAACTCACAGACCATGAGATTATGACCTGAGCCAAAGTTGGACGCTTAGCCGACTCAGCCACCCAAGTGCCCCGTAATATGTTTTGAAACCAGAAAGTGTGACACCTTCATCTTTGTTTTACTTTCTCAAGATTGTTTGACTATTCAGAGTCTTTTGTAGTTTCATATGAATTTTAACATTTTTTTCTATTTCTGTAAAAAATGCAATTGGCTGGGGCGACGGGGTGGCTCAGTTGGTGAAGTGACTGACTTCAGCTCAGGTCAGGATCTCATGGTCTGTGAGTTTGAGCCCTGCGTTGGGCTCTGTGCTGACAGCTTGGAGGCGGGATCCTGCTTCAGATTCTGTGTCTCCCTCTCTCTCTGCCCCTCCCTCACTCATGCTCTGTCTGTCTCTTTCTCAAAAATAAATAAACATTAAAAAAAACATAAAAAAATGCAATTGGCATTTTTCTCTACCATTGGCAGAGATGGCATTAAGTTTGTAGATTGCTTTAGTAGTATGGACGTTTTATTTTATTTATTTTTCAATGGATGTTTTTATTATTTATTTAACAGATCACCAATGTTGTCTCCCTATCCCTCTACAATTAAAATTTCATCTTTTTTCCATGATGAGTAGTAAAACAAGGACAAAGTTAATCAGAATAAGCTACTTCAAAAAGAGAAGCTAACATAGCGCAGTTTCTTCTAAAAGGCAGAATAGAAGTATATGCCCTCTAGGATGCATAATCACCAAGTGATTATAAGTTACTAAGGAATTCAAATGGCATCTTGAAGGATGTAGGCAAATCCAGGGTGCAGTAAAGAGGAGCTGAGATGCTGTGCAACTGCTTAAGGGCTCCTGGCACTGCATCTCTTGGCTACTAGCTGAATCTTGACACAAGGGAAGATTTAGTCAATGCCAAGTGGAGATGTGGCAGGTGCTACACAAGAGATGTGTTCACTTAGGGGCTGTGCACAGGAACCAAAAGGCAGGAAAGTATTAAACACTTCTGACAGCATCCACCCCAGGAAGGACTTTGCCTTCCAGGAGCTCTAAACTGGCACCACCCCCAGTGCTCACAGGGCTGACTTTATCCTCTGTGTTCCATTTGGCCCAGTAAGGGGCAGTGTCTCCACCTCCTAGGATGGGGATGCATCTCCTGAAAGTGGCTTTCACCACCTCATCTATGAAGGCTTTGGTTCCTTGGCCAAAAGCTTCCCATTCAAATATGCCCACAGGTCCACTCCACACAATCTGCTCAGCCTGAAGAACTGCCTCAGCATACTTCTTGATCCTCTCAGGACCAAGGTCCAAGCCCATCCCACCAGTAGGTGTGCCAGAGGCTACAGTGGCTTGGCCAGTCTTGGCATTCTCATCAAACTTCTCAGCAGTGACAAAGTCAACAGGCAAGGTGATTTTCACACTGTTCTTCTCAGCTTTAGAGATGAGGACTTTGCTGATCTTGCCTCCCTCTTCATCAACAGAGAAGTGCCAATCTCCATGTTGTTGAGCACCTTAAGGAAAGTAAAAGCCATTCCACCACCAATAATCATCTCATTGACTTTGTCCAGTATATTGCTGATCATGTGGATATTGTCTGCGACTTTAGCTCTTCCCAGGAGGACCAGGAAGGATCAGTCTGTGCTCTCCAAGGCCTTGCAAAATGGCTCGGCTCCTTCTTCCTCAAGAAATGTCTGGCCTTCTGTGGCATACTGACTCCCACCATGTTGCTGTGGGCTCAGTGAGTCGTGCCAAAGCATCGTTGACATAGACATCCTAGCTTGGAAAGTGAAGCTTTGAAGGCTTCTATTTTGGCTGGCTCAGCTTTAACCTTATTCCCAGAAGCATCTTTTCCCTTCCCTTCTTTCTCCACATGGAGGTGGAGGTTCTCCAGCAGGATGACAGACCCAGCAGCTGGGTCAGCACAAGCTTCCTCCACTTCTGGGCCTGCATAGTCCCTCAAGAACAAAACATCTCTGCCCAGCAGAGATCTGAGTCCTGTAACGTCTGGCTCCAAAGAGTACTTGTCAGGCAGGGGGACACCTTCATGCCAGCCCAGATGGCTCATAAGAACAACTGACTTAGCTCCATTGTCCAAGCAGAATCGGATGCTTGGGATGGCAGCCTTGATTCGCTGGTTAGTTCTTATCTGGTTCCTCATAGGGACGTTAAAGTCCACCCTCATGACTATCTACTTCCCCTTCACATCCAGCTCGTCCAGAGTCAGCCTGTTAGAAAGCAACATCTTGGCAATACAGTGGCAATGACGCTGACAGAGCTTAAGGGGTGGAGAAGAAGGTGTCTGACGTGCTCTCGAGATACATGCGGAATGCAGAGTGTCCTGGGCCACTAGTATGGACATTTAAAAAACATGAAGTCTTCCGATCCATGAACACATGGCGTCTTTCCATTTATTTGTGTCTTCTTCAGTTTCTCTCACCAGTGTTTTATAGATTTTAGTATACAAGTCTTTCACCTCTTTGGGTAAATTTATTGCTAAACTTATTTTTTTCTTTCCAATGCTATTATACGTAGATAAATAAATATGAATATATATGTAAATAATAATAATAACAATATATAAATATAAATAGCAGAGGTTTTCCTCCCTCTGGTTATCTTTTCAGATAATTTGGTATTAGTGTCTAGAAACTTTACTTATATTTGTATGTCAACTTTATATTCTGCAACTTTACTCAATTCATTTATTCTAACACTTTTGTGTGTGTGTGTGTGTGTGTGTGTGTGTGTGTGTGTGATCCTTAAGGTTTTCAATATATAAAATTATGTCATCTGCAAACAGAGATAATTTTATTTCTGTCTTTCCCATTTGGATGCTTTTTATTACTTTTTCTTGCCAAACAGCCCTGGATAGGAAATGTGGTGAATCACATTAACTGATTTTCATATACTGAAGCATCCTTCCATCTGAGGGATAAATTCCATTTGGCAATGGTTTGTGCTTCTTTTCATGTGTTTGTTTGCTAGTATTGTGTTAATCAGGAATAATTTTCTGTATTTTTCTTTTCTAGTAATGTCTTTGTTTTGGCTTTGATATCATGGTAATGCTGGACTTACAGAATAAGTTTGGAAGTATTCCCTCCTTTTTCCATATTTTGGAAGAGATTGTGAAGGATTAGTGTTAATTCTAAAATCTTTAGTAGCGTTCACCCATGAAGATATACGATCTTTTTCTGTGCTGTGAGTTTTTTTTTTTTTTTTGATTACTGAATCAATTTTCTTTTTTTTTGGTTAATTGTTTTAAACATTTATTCATTTTTTGAGAGACAGAGAGAGACAGTGTGAGTGGGGGAAGGACAGAGAGAGAGGGAGACACAGAACCCAAAGCAGGCTCCAGGCTCTGAGCTGTCAGCACAGAGCCCAACACGGGACTCAAACTCATGAACCGTGAGATCATGACCTGAGCCGAAGTTGGACACTTAACCAACTGAGCCACCCAGGCACCCCAGTGATTCAATTTTCTTACTAATTATAGATATGTTCAGATTTTCTATTCCTTCATGATTTAGCCTTGGTAGGGTTCATGTTTCTACGAATTTATCCATTTCTTCTATGTTATCCAATTTCTTGGCATAGAATTGTTCACAGTAATTTCTTATGATCCTGTTTATTTCTGTGACATCAATTTTAATATTTCCTTCATTTCTGATTTTATTTATTTGAATCATTTCTCTATTTTTTCTAGTTAGTCTAAAGTTTGTCATTTTTTCTACTCTTTCAAAAATCACTTCTTAGCTATGTTGATATCTCTATTGTTTCTCTGGTCTCAATTTTATTTCTGCCCTAATCTTTATTATACCCTTCCTTCTGATAACTTTGAGTTTAGCTTGTGATTTTCCTAGTCCCTTGAGATGTAAAGTTAGTTTATTTGAGATCTTCTTTTTAATGTAGGTGCTTAGAATTATAAACTTCCCTCTTACTATTGCTTTTGCTACATCCAATAGTTTTGGTATGTTGTGTCTTTGTTTTCATTTGCCTGAAGATATTGTGCAATTTCCCTTGGATCTTTTTGTTTGGCCCATTAGTTGTCTGAGAGTGTGTTTTTTAAAGTCCACATATCGGTGAATTTTCCAGTTTTCCTTCTTACTATTAATTTCTAGTTTCATCCTACAGTGGTTGGAAAATATGTTCAATATGATTTCAGTCTTTTAAAATATATTAAGACTTCTTTTGTGGCCCAATATACGATCTATCCTGGAGAATGTTCCATGTGCAATTTTCTTAAGAAGACTGTGTGTTCTGCTGCTGTTGGGTAGGGTATTCTGTATATGTCTGTTAGGTTCATTTGGTGTACGGTGTTATTTAAGTATACTATTTCTTTATTGATTTTCTGTCTGGATGCTACTTCCATTATTGAATGTGGAGTATTAAAGTCTCTACTATTATTGAACTGCTGTCTATTTCTCCTTAAATTTGTCAATGCTTGTTTTACATATTTAGGAGCTCTGATGTTGGGTGCAGATTTTTTTTTTTAATACTGGTTATATCTTCCTACTGTGTTGACTCTTTTATCATGATATAATGTCCTTTGTGTCTTGTGACAGTTTTGACTTATAGTGTAGTTTCTCTGATATAAATATAGCTGTCCCTGTTCTCTTTTGGTTACCAATTATATGGAATATATTTTTCCATCCCTTTACGCGTATCCTTAAATCTAAAATGAGTTTCTTGTAGATAGCAGGTAGCTGGATTTTTTAAATCCATTCAGTCACTCTAAGCATTCTGATTGGGGAGTTTAATCCATTTACATTTATAGTAATTATTGATAGAGAAGAACTTACTATTTCTATTTTGTTAATTATTTTCAGTCTATCCTGTAGCTCTTTTGTCCATCTTTTCTTGTCTTGCTATCCGCTTTGTATTTCATTGATTTTGTAATGGTATATTTTGTTTCCTTTCTCTTTTTCTGTTGTGTATTTTCTATATGTTTTATTTTTGTGCTTACCATGGGGCTATCATAAAACGTCTGAGAGTTTTAATAGTCTATTTTAAGCTAATAACGCTGATATTTAAATCATTCTTAACCAGTTTTAAAAATGAAGTAAGTATGTCCTTCTTACAATGACTACAGTCTGATTCTTTACAACATTTATTGACAAAACAAACATCTCACTTTGACATTTTTGGTTTAGCTTTTAAAATAAACTAAACCAGATGTTAGTTTATAAATGTGTATAGTTTATTTGGAGAATATCTACAGTCCAAGTGAAATATATTTTTTTTCTGAATCACAAGGCAATTGTTTTAAAAAATTTAACACTGAATAAAGAAATTTATCTTTCAAATTACAAAACAACATAATATCAATTGCTGGTTTAAGTAAAAGAATTAATTCCATTTTTTAAAGCAATCTGATAATAAATTTCTTTTTAAAATGTCATGAAGAATTTACTATCAAGGCTAAAATGAATAAACTTATGTGAGGGTAACAGAAAATGACAGAAAGAATTTTAAGGCATTTTATTACTTGTTCCATTGTGAGTAACTTAGGTTTATGTCTATCACCCACACTAAACTGAATGTTCCCCTGCGGCAGGGAATGCATTGATCATTGTTTCCTCTGCCTACTGCTCTGTGTGGCACATAACTGGTTCTCTGCAAATTTTCACTGACTTCTATTGTGTAACTAAGAGGAGGGATGTAGGAGTGCGAACAACGTTGACTCCATCTTTGGTCCTCCGCCCCGTTCGTGCCCACACAGTGACTTCCCCCTTGGGGCTACGTGTTCCAGGCCCTGTGGAGGTTAATGTACGTCCTGACCAGAATGCAGGAAGGCTCGTTCTGATCTTCCCTAAAGTGGTGCACAAAAGACTCCACTTTAGATAACTAGTAGAGACCCTCTGGTGTGCAGATGGTGACCACACCACCATGCCCCTGGCTTTACAAAAGCCGGGGACTGGAGTCCAGATGAAGTGGAGAATAGCTTTGGAGAATAACCACATACTGCCTGGATCATCTGCCTGCCTGATTCCCCTTATGCCCCTATCAGCAGGTTACCCTGAGTAAAACTCTGTGAAAATGAAATGGAATGGCTTGCTCTGTTCTCAGTCTTAAAGTGCCTTCTCAGTCTGGAGGATACATTACGGACCCTCCACCTTCTAACAAGGGAGAGTAATAAAAATACATTTTACTTTAGTTCTGGTAGAATCAGACTCCCTGGTGAGGGAATGACAGCATACAAGGAGCCCAGTGAGGAGCCAGAGGTGACAGGAACAACCAGGTGTGAGGCGATATGCAACCTGACTGTTGGCAGTGAGAATGCAAAGAAACAGGGTCTGTGGGGGGAAAGATGAACAGAGCTGATAGAACAGGAAAAACAAAACAAAACAAAGGTACCTAAAAAAAACGTAGATTCTGCAAAACTGGAAGAAACATGTACAGATTGATGAACATGGGAGGAAGATTTAGGAGGAAAGACAATGAGGACTCAATATGGAAATTCCAGCAGCCAGCGGTGTGGAAGCAGGATGAGAGGCTGGGTGTTCCAGCGGGCGGTGTGCAGAGGAAGGCCAGGGACAGGCATGCTGGAGCCAGCCTTCAGGGTGGAGGAGCCTGAGCATGGGAAGGTGCACAGGAGGCCAGAGAAGGAAATACACCAGGTGAGATGTTGTTGCAGAAATCCACAGGGGTGATGATCTCCAAAGAGGAAGAGTTTATAGTATGAATGCCACCACTGAGGTGAAGGAATAGAACGGATATTTCTGATCAGGCCATTCTCTCTTATTGCTTATGATAAAGATCACAGGAGAGAGAACGGATTTACGCTGCAAGGTGATAGTAAAACACTTCTAAGTGGCATGGTCTGTCATTCTACTGCCCTCCTTGACCCAGCGCTAATTTATCCGTCCAGTTTTCACTCCAGGGTAGGCAAGGTCAGGTCTCCCTGCATCGTTTTTCAGTTTCTTTCATCTTTGTACCCCCTCCTGGAGAGCCCTTCTTCTGCATAAACTACACCTGTCAGAGCTGCACGTTCTCCAGCTTTATGTTAAACACTTCTTCCTCAACGATCTCCATCCCTGCTAGGCAGATGTCTCGTATTCCTTTGAACTTTCATGTAAGTTTTCAATTTTCCCACAGACTGAGGATATTTTTGGTATACGTTTACATATATATTGGTATATATTTGGTATAAATATATCAAACATAGTACCAAAAATATATACCAAATATATATACCATATATATATTTGTTTCCTTTCCTAGACATACGAATTTCCCTTTGAGGAGAGAAAGGTTCAGACTCAGCATTTGCTACACTTCTATGACTGCTTGGAAAAGAAAACTGTGCTTTGCATAGTTCGTTCATCCCCCACCCCGCCCCTCGTGGCAATCTGAGGGTTGACTCAGGTCAGATGCTGTTTTGGGGGACCAGATACAGCAATGAAAAGATGGAGAGGCTCCTGCCCTCTGGGAGCTTACTTTCCATGCATTGGCATTACATTGACTAGTTAAGGATCTTCCGAGTTCTAAAGATTTATTACTCTAGGATCATTTCCTAATTAGAGTAGTATTTTAAAAATATATTTAAATATTCTCCATTGAGGGGTGCCTGGGTGGCTCAGTTGGTTAAGCATCCAACTCTTTTTTTTTAATGTTTATTTATTTTGAGAGACTGATTTAGAGCACGAGGGAGATAGAGAAATCCCAAGCAGGGTTCACACTGTCGGTACAGAGCCTGATGTGGGGCTCGACCTCATTAACTGTGAAATCATGACCTGTGCCGAAATCAAGAGTTGAACGCTTAACTGACAGAACCATCCAGGCTCCCCAAGAAGCTGCTTCTTCACTCAAGGAATAACAATAGCCAATATGCTCAAGTTGTCAATTTGTATGGAACATTTAAAACCACTACATGGCAGTGACTCACACTGAAGGCAGCAACACTGTACTTTATAAAAATAATGCATTATAAAAAATGATGACACATTGTCATTGACACAATGCCCAAAACTCAATAGCTATTGCTAAGTACATCCTGGAAACAGAAGACTGAAACATATTATAATAGTAAGATTATCTAGTGTAAGCAGAAATTTGGGAGAATATGATATTCTATTTCATAAAGACAAACAAATGTAAATATTGTAACATCCCTGAGGGTAGGGGTTAGTCATCATAGATGGGAATTCCTCTTTTTTTTTTTTTTTAAACTAGGTAATTTATTGTTCCAGGGTTAGGAAAGGTTCAAATTTTTCTTTTTGTCCACCAGAAAACGATCAAGATGATTTCTGATTTCAGTTCTGATCAAGCTTTTCCTCCTTTGTATATACATAAACAAACACAAGAAATCCTCAATACATAGAACTTCCTCATGATTGCATTACAAAAATCTTAAAAACCTCTCAGCCTTTTTTTTTTTTTTACCCCTCAGCATTTTTTTTTTATCCACCTGTGATCTGAACTTTGCATCTATCACAAACTTGATAACCAATGAATCTTTCTAAAAACAAAACAAAACAATAAAACAAAACAGGTTCTGGAGATCTACTGTATTTTAACACAGGGCCTATTTTAACATAGGGCTAATGGTTAAAAATACTATATTGTCTACGGAGAAAAAACTGGGGTTGCCAGAGGGGAGGGGGGTGTGGGGAATGGGAGAAATAGGTGAAGGGGATTAAAAGGTACAAACTTTCAGTTAGAAAATAAATCACAGAGATGAAAAGTGTGGTCCAGGGAATATAATTAATATTGTAATAACGTTGTATGGTGACAGATGGTGACTAGATTTGTCATGGTGAGCACTGAACAATGTAGAGAATTGTTGAATCACTGTGTTATGCACCTGAAATAAATGGGATACCGTATGCCAACCACACTTCAGTAACACATATTTTTAAAAAGATAAATAAGAACTAGGGATGTAATATAAAATATGACTGTAGTTATATGCTTGTCTATTGTCTATTTGAAAGGTGTTTAGAGAGTAAATCCTAAGACTTCTCATCACAAGGAAAACCTTTTGTTTTTCTTTTCATCTTTTGTTTTGTTTTGTTTTGATCTCTGAACTTATTGCGGTGATCATTTTACAATATATGTAAGGTAAAATCTTAAACATACACGGTGCCATATGCCAATAATTGCCTTATGCCAATTATATGTCAACAAAACCAGGGTAGGGGCGCCTGAGTGGCTCAGTCGGTTAAGTGTCCGACTTTGGCTCAGGTCAGGAGCTCATGGTTCATGAGTTTGAGCCCTGCATTGGGCTCTCTGCTGTCAGCATAAAACACGCTTCAGATCCTCTGTCCTCCTCTATCTCTACCCCTCTCCTGCTTGTGCGCTTGCTCTCTCTCACTCTCTCTCTTCCTCTCAAAAATAAACATTAAAAAAAACTGGGGTAAAAAATACCATATTGTATACTTGAAATTTTGCCAATAGGGTAGATCTTCCATTCAGTCTTCTTGCCATTAAAGAAAAAAAGAAAAAAAAACAAAGAATGAACAAACGAATGAATGAGTGAGAGGAAACTTTAGGTGATGGATATGTTTATGGCTTTGATTGCATTGACGGTTTCATGGGTGACTATCTCCCAACTCCTCATGTTGTATTCATTAAATATCTGTAGCTTGCTTTAGGATGAGTCATATACTTGGGAAGCTCTAAAGGAAATAAGATTAGAAGATTGAGGATGAATGATAATTTGGGAACCTATCAAATGATATAACTTGTAGTAAAATAAAAAAGGTGATAATGAGGTTTCCTCCAATTTTAATATTGATACTAGCCTAAACTCAAACTTCTCAAACACTGATGAACTGGTATGAATACTTTCTTACCATTATATGATTTTGTTTGATCTATCACACAGAGATTTTCTTAATTGCCACTAACATCTTCCTTCTTTCCCTCACATATTATGTATGAACTGTGTCCAGTGCACGGGACACTGAAGAGAGAATGAGAGAAACATAGGACTATTATACCTGTCCTCATTGCTTTGATTCCCCGCCCCCCCCCCCATGCTCTATATTAATTCATTCTACAACAACTTTTCCTAAAAACCGCAGGGTGCCTTAGAGTTTTTAATCTGATGTAAATTCCCAAGAGGAAAATTTGGTAAATGGTAATGCCTAAATTTATTTGAGCAGGGATCCAATTTTTTAAAATTGCTGAGTGTCAGGGTACCTGAATCGCCCAGTCATTTATGCATCCAACTCTTGGTTTTGGTTCAGGTCATGATCTAGCGGTATGTGACATTGAGCCCCACATCAGACTCTGTGCTGGCAGCGCAGAGCCTGCTTGGGATCCTCTCTCTCTCTCCCTCTGTCTGCCTCTCCCCACGCTCTCTCTCAAAATAAAATAAATAAACTTAAAAAAAATTGCTGACTGTCTCTGAGCCCTACAGAATACATTGTGGGAAACATCACATTCCAGGGGAAGGGGCAGGGCCAAAGGATCCAGGAATACTCCCGGCTGATGTTAACCTGCTATACTCACCAATTTTTCATTCAATGGTTATTGGTAATAAGAAGTAATCTGTCCATTTTGAGAAAGATCAATCAGAGAAACTTGTGTAACAATCAGCTTTTGTCCTAAAGAGATTTTTCTAGACCCTGAATTATGCCCTCCTCTTGATTATGAAATAAGACCCCAAATTAAATTCTTTAAGCAAACAGATGAAACACAGATAAGATAAAGGTTTACTTCAGTGAATTTCTAGGATAATATCAACAATTTATTTCCTACATTTCAAAGTCTGAGGAAGATATATAAGTATAGAGAATAGGGATCTAAGAAGTCTGATAAGGAGAATTGCAAAGTATTAGCTTGTACCTAAAACCATTTATGAAATCTAGTAAAAAGATTAATCTAAAAGAATTACTAAAGATAATTTCTTTAGGAATAATCTCCTAGATTAATTTGTTGAATTTTCCTCCTTTTGTTCATATTCCCTGGTGAAATTATTTTCTTTCTGAGAAATATACATTCTTACTCCTAAGAGGTAAATATCTTGAAATAATTTCTATTCTGAGGATAGGAATCCAAACAACAACAGCCAAAACACTCTAAACAGAACAAACTCTAACACTCAAAATACCCTACACAGAATGACCTCTTTCCCAAAGTGGCTTCTGTCCATCAGAAAGACTTTTGAAAGTCACCTTTACACAGTAACTCTTCCAAGAGCAGTTTCAGGACCTTAACTATGACAGTGAAGGAAGACCATGGCACATGGCTATTCTTAGGTCAGTGTTTCACAAAGGTAGATTTAATCTTATCCTGATTAAAATGAAAAACAAAACAGAAGGTTTTTTTTTTTTTTAATGTTTATTTATTTTTGAGACAGGGAGAGACAGCATGAATGGGGGAGGGTCAGAGAGAGAGGGAGACACAGAATCTGAAACAGGCTCCAGGCTCTGAGCTGTCAGCACAGAGCCCGACGCGGGGCTCGAACTCACGGACTGCGAGATCATGACCTGAGCCGAAGTCAGATGCTTAACCGACTGAGCCACCCAGGCGCCCCAAAACAGAAGTTTAGATGTCACCTCTCAGGTACTTATTTCTGCTTTTATCTTTCTTCTCAAACTATTACAAACTCTGTGGTTTGGCTCTTGACTCAGTTTGTTCACATTATCATTTAATAAGGTCTCACTCTGACTTTTGCCTCTACATTGGAAGAAAATTACCAGGCTTCATGGCAGAAATTACCCTGTCCGCTCAGACATTCTATTTTCTTCTAATTCAACCTACTAGTCATATGATCAACATGGTCACATGTTAAACTTGTGTGAGGTCATCAACTGACAAATTAATTTTGCAAAAAATAAGACTGAAGGAAATTCTTGGTGCCATAGAAGTAAACTGAGTCAACAAAGCCATTGGTCATCCAGTTTCTGAATATAACATTATGATTCCTTAAAGGCAGGAACTGTGCTTTATTTATCTGTGTCTGATATTTAGTTTAGTGTCTGATATAAAATAGCCCTCAAGAAATGTTTGTGGAATTAATGAATATTTTAAACTATTCAAGGCCAACAATGCATTTTAAATAACCATACTTTTCATGGGTTTAACTCATCAATTATTGTATAATTTAACATCCTAAAATTGAAATGAGCAAATCAATTTGTGGAGATGAAGTAAATGATGTCCCAGGTCACATCACTCAAGAGCAGGTCAGGGATCTGAACTGAATCTGCCTCCGAATGCCATGATTTCACAGAGCACCAGGCTCTTTCTCAGAAGGTTCTTAATGATGATTAATGCGATGCCCAACTATGGTGATAGCAAAGCTAACTAGACAGATAAAGAATGGGGCATTGGGAGATCTGGTTGTTTGACTTTACCAGCGCCTACACAGTTATATTCCCTATTTCCCTGACTTGCTCAGGAATGCCAGAAAGAGACGGGTTGTTGTGTGTAGGGGATCGAAGGGGGGATGTGGAAGACACTGCAGTCATGTCTTTTGCTCATGGTGATCTACCTTGTGAATTCTCACAGCCCTGGATTTCCCTGCCACTCAGCATCCCTCAGGCATCCCTGCCAATTGCTTGGAGAACAATTGAACTGAACTGCACAATGCATCTGGAAACTAAATAATGACCACAAATATTTGCTTCTTTAATACACATTTCATTGATTCCTGTCATCAATGTGGATAATCATGCTTATCATAATATTCATTTGAAGTCAACAATGTTAAGATTAATTGTGAATCATTCCAACTGAGGCTGAGGACATGTTTTCCTCTGGAAATGACATTAAACATTGTAGTTCATGTGTGCAGGCCAACCTAAAAATAGGATATCGATTTATGTGGCACAAATATTTGTTGCGTGTGCAACATTTCTAGAACAGAATGAAGTAGGACTAGTACAGAAAGAATGCTCGTTTCTCCATATACCAATAAAAGGTTGGTGGAGGCTGAAGTGGAACATAAGGATCATCTTATTCCCAAGGTCAGGTAGTGGGAGTGCTGTTGGTACCACCCACAGCCCAGAATCAATAGGACCCGGAAGCTCTTAGGACAGTGAGAAGGCAGGAGGACTGCACAAAGAGAAGTGATTGCTGCAGATGAACACTGTTCTCCTCACGATTAATTATGTTTCTTTAACTTCATGTTTTTATTGCTGCCTGTGTGACCCTGACTTATTCACTCCATGAGGGTCAGTTTCCTCCTATGCTTGTTGGCAGCAGAACAGCCACACTGCTAGTTTGTAGTAAAGATTAGAGATAATACACCTAAAGCCCCTAACATAAAGACTGGTGCCTAGCAGGCATTCTGGGAACAGTCTATCACCACTGTTACTCCTGCAATAACTACCATGATGACCACTGTTTCTCTCACCACCACGATTACTTGCTACTTGCTGGTCAACTAAAGGGGCTGGCCCTAGAGGATACAGCTTGATTTGTTTCCCACCGCAGCCTTCAAACTCACCCTACTGAATCTCTTCTCTTTTTCCTTGACATCTTGGGAACACACTGTATCATTGCAGGTATTAATGAGTAGCACCATTTTTTAGGTATTAGGCTGCAGACTTAAGAACCGAAGGTCTCTACCTCATCTGGTTTAAAGCCAGTTTAAAGGTAATCCCTCCCCATCCAAGCTTAGATTGGACCCGAGGCTCATGGACCCAGAGTGCAGGTGGTCTGCCCTTTTACCCCCACCCCTCTGGCTGCTTGGCTCCTGTGGTCAACAGAAGCAAGACACGGAAGAACAAGGAACTGAGGCTTCTTTACAATTAGCTAGTTTTCCTTGGATCTCTCTCTTGGGTATTAGGCAGGCATGATGTCATGGCAGGTATCAAAATCCATGAGGTGAATTTACAGATTTTTCAGAAAGTTCCACCCCCTCCTCCTGGGCTCTCTCCCACTGCCATTCTGACTTGAGGGAAGCACTCTTGGGTCGACACTCCCCTGCCACTTCCCCACTTCCCCACGTCTGGTTCTCAGTGGTAAGCCCACAGACTTTTTGTGCTGCACACACTTTGTTCCAGGAGGGAGGGTGTTGATAAGTAACTCGAGCTGGGCTAGCCTTCTTGGCATCTACTGAACAATGGGAACAATGTGACTGTTGCCATATATCACATTTGCCCTTTGTCCTCACTCCCCCTGCAAGCTACTTTACAGCCTCCCCCTTAGACTTCTTCAGTTCGAGTCCATGGCGAAGGAGGAACATTACATGGTTTATACTCTCCTGTTTTCTGAAGACCCTTCTCTCTAATGAATCAGAATCTTCCCTATACAAGCTCTCTCATACTTTGGTCTCTCTTTAGACTGTAGAACAACTTATTACCCACTGTCTTCAACACTGAGAGTTGACTGTGACCCAGAAGAATATGGTCCTTGTCTTTGCTCTTATCTACGTACACTGAAACACATGAAGGAGTGCCACGGGGTGGAGGTGAGGAAGGAGAGTGAGCATATGAACTGGCAAAGTGTTCTCTCTCACCTGCTCCTCATTTACTCTCCAAGTATGGAGCTCATGCCCTCAACAAAAGCTGCAGTGCATTTGGAAGAAGGGGAATGAAAAATTCATCTGACTCAGGACAGGTTGGAGATCATGTGGCCTACAAGAAGAAAGCAGGCTTTGCCATAGTACAAGAGAAGGAGAGTCTACCCAGAGATTCATATGTAAGGCATTTGTGTAAACTGATTCATTAAAACTAAGAAATACTCATATGGGACCTAGTTGTTGGCAGTAAGAAGTTGATAATTTCATTAGGAAAATTAAATGTTCATACAGAAAGCAGATAAAATGACATATAACAATATACATGACAGAACAGCATCATACACTGGAGACTAACTCTTTAGGGAATTTTAACAAGGAGCTGGAGTTGGTCCAGGAAAAATTCCTATAGGAAACTGGTCCAAAAAATTCCTACAGCAAATAGGAACTAAAGCAAGATATAAGGGATAGGAAGGCTGTTGAGTATTTTTTATTAGTATTTTAATAGCTGTTTAAAGCAACAAAAGCACTTCAGTGTAAGACTTTGAAAACAAAATTATAAAAAAAGTAAATAAAAATCAAATTTGATTCTACTACCCTGAGATAACTACTGTTGTTAACATTTTCAACTTTGTTCCATTCTTTCTCCCTCAGAAATCCTATTACATTTCCCTAGACAATCTATCATCTCAACATAAAAGGGACTATTGCATATTTTGTCCTCTTCTCAAATTGCCCTCCCCCTGCTCGGAACTTGTCACTCTCAGCTGGTGACTTTACTTTTTATTTCACTGAAGGAGCAGAAGCCATCAGGATGAACTGGCTTCCGTCTGAGAGGCCAACCATTCCAACTGGGCACTTTCTGCCCTGAAGGACTCTGCTCCTTCCGTTAGACATTCTAAGATATATCTTCCCAGTTTTCATGCACACACATGCACGCGTGTACACACACACACACATGCAGACACATGCCTCCTCTGACTCCACGACCCACAAAATAAAACACACTCTTCCTTTGGTTCCACATCTCTTCCAGGTGGGATCCTACTTCTCTGCACCCTTGTACAAAATTATTTCAAAGGTTTGTTAAAAATGCCATCTCCCATCTTCACATTCCCCTTCCTCTCCAACTCCAACCACCAATCAGGTGTCTGTTCCCAGGACTCCTTCAAAGCTGTCCTTATCAGTGTAAGCAGTGAGGTCCACACTGCCTGGCTAATGCTTGACCCACGTCAAGAACTTCCAGGGCCCTCTTTTTTCATTAAAGCATTAAAAATTGTTTTATGACTGTGTTGTTACAAAAACCAACGTAACCTAGTCCAGGTTCAGTATTACATATTCATTGTTACTATATTCATATTTTTTTTCTTCTAATTGAAAAAAAAATGAAATTAAAACATTCCATGTGCCCTACGATATCATGGGACCTAGGTACTGTGCCTCCTGTCCCCAGTGGGTAAGATGGCCCTGAGGGTAACTTGTTAGTCCTCATCTTGCTCAAACTCTGGAAAACACTCCATGCAGTTGATAATCTTCTTGTTGGTTTTGTTCCCACCTCACTGGTTGTTGTTCCTCAGCCTCTTCTGAGGCATGCTCCTCCTTCCTGCCTTGCCAATATTGACATAGTCCACACCTGAGTGTGGGACCCCTTCTCTGTCTATGAGAACAATCCTAGGGCCTCTCAACCTGTCCCGTGGCTGTAGAAGGTGATCCCTCCTAAACTTCTATCTCCAACCCCCATTTTCCCTCTGAAATTTGGACTCTGAAATCTTAACTCCTTATATTACATCTCCAGGTGAATGTTACATAGGGATCTCCAACATACTTTGACTAAAATAGAATCCCCTTAATCTTGTTCTTCCCTAGTGTTCTACCGTGCAATAAATAACACTACTATGCACTCAATTGCTCAAGCCCAAATACTTAAAAATCACCTTTGACGTTTCTCTTTTCCTCATATCCTTTACCCAATTCATCAGGAAATGTTATCCTGAATGTTATCAGCAGTACCTTCAAAACATATCCAGAAACCTTCCATTATGGCAACAGAGTAAGACAGATGGATAACTCATTTAATAAATAAAAGAGTGATTAGATTTATGAGCTTGAAGGACAGTATAAATAAATAATAATTGTAGCTTAAGGTAAGGGCTGTGCAACAGAGAAAGGGGAAAGCTGGGGAAGAGTATTCAATCACTCCCAGAGAGGTGGTGATCATTACCCAAACCAAATGTACAGCATTTTAGGGAACACTGAGTTATCCATATAAAAATAAAATATAGATATAGGATGAGGTTTAGGTTTGATGTTTAGTAACGATATGGAACGCAGAATGCAGATCTGGATACCGATGGAGAATTTGTGAAATCTAAAAAATGAGCAGTTCGGACTCACATGGTGGGGCATGCTTATGTACACAGAATGGCAGAAGAAATGGTGACCAAAGTGCATCAGATAAGGATCTCTTAAAAGACTGGTAACAAATCAAGATATTGTTATTTACTAGAATACAAGGGAAGAAAATGCTTCATGAGGAGGAGATGATCAGTAGAGCCCTATGCCACAAAAAGGTCCAGGAGAATTAAGGTCAGTTAATAATTATGTAAGCTGTTGGCAACTACTTGAACACTTCCATTTTGGTAATGATAAGCCTAGAAAGCAGAGTAAGAACATTAAGGGCTTTTCAATAAGGCATCAATCAAAAACATTTTTAGGAGAAGAAAAAAGGAAATAGCATAGTGACTAAGGCAGGAAACTGAGTGAAACCAACATTTTCACAATTTGTGAGGTATGAAGTAGGTAATGGTGGTTGAGAAGAAAGTGGGAGGGGTGTCTGGGTGGCTCAGGAGGTTAAGCATCTGACTCTTGGTTTTGGCTCAGGTCATAATCTCACGGTTTGTGAGTTTGAGCCCTGCACGGGATCTGTGCTGACAGTGTGCAGCCTGCCTGGGATTATCTCTTCCCCTCTCTCTCTCTCTGCTCCTCCTCTGCACTCTCTTTCTCTCAAAATAAGTAAACTTAAAAAAATTATATATATACATATATATATATATACATATATATATATAATTCTTTATATTATTTGTATATAATTCTTTATAATTCTATGTATATCTAATTCTATATATATATAAGTGGGAAACTTCAGGAGGTTAGGCAAGAAAGGACTGATTCTGAGTGTAGGTTCTTCGGGAGTCTAAATCTAAAAAATAACATGACTGATTGATGGTTGGCAGGAGTTTGTTTTTAGGCTGATAATTCATTCTTTCCTCTGTTGACTTAGAAGTAACACAAAACTTGTGACACAGCCTTCACTGAACCAAAATGCGAGCCACGCATTTTCACTTTGCCTTAGAAGAGTGTGTATGGGTAGATCAGTGTTACCCCATCTTTTAGGGGTTCTCAGACCCAGTTCCAATGTGGGGGGATCCTCCCCCACACTACACCAAGCAATTCTTAGACACCAGCAGAATGTCCAAGATGCAACTCAATTCTGACACTATCTACCCAGAAATAACATCAGATTCCACAGATTATAAGAGTTCAGTCCCACAAGGCTGACCCTCCCCACCCCCTAGATCAATTGCAATCCCCAGGCTGCTACCTTCCCTCTGACCCACGGGCTACAGTTTTGAGGCTCCAACAACCTCCTCCTTAGGTTTAATCAATTTGCTAGAGTTGCTTACAGATTTAGGGAAAAGTGACTTACATTTACCAGTTTGTTAAAGGATATGATAAAGGGTATGAATCAACACTTAGATCAAGAGATGCGTAAAGCAAGGAATGAGGAAGGGGCGTGGAGCTTCTATGTCCTCTCCAGGTGCACCACTCTCCCTGCTTCTCTACCTGGTCACTAACCCAGAAGCTCTCTGAATCCAGTCCTTTTGGGTTTTTTTAAAAGGCTTCATTACACAGTCATGATTGACTAAGTCGGTGGCCATTGTCTGATTCAATCTCCAGCCCCTCTCCCTTCCCCGGAGGTCTGGGGCTGGGACTGAAAGTGCCAACCCTCTCATAACTTGGTCTGTCCTCCTTCCTGGCAACCAACTGCCATTCTTACCTAAAGGCTTTGGAAACTTGCCTCATTAACACAACAAAAGCTTTCTTTATCTCCCTTATGGCAGGAAATTCCAAGGGTTTTAGGAGCTATGCGCCAGAAATCATGGATGAAGACCAAAAATACATACGAGAAATATATATTTGGTCATTTCTTGTAAGTCACAATATTGCTCCCTGTCCTCTCAGACGGTTGAACATATTATATTATCCCCGTATGCCATTTTTAGAAATCACTAGATGCCATTAATACTTGATATCGCCATTTTTCCTGTGACTTATTTCCATCACTGCAGAAAAAAAAGTTAAAGTAGATGGATTGCAGCTGCTGGCCAATGCCTTGAGACCTTAATGATAACAAGTTCAAATTGAATTTACTAAACTAGAAGTGAGGGCAACATGCAAGATGATATAGTGATTGTCGTGTAATTGCCAATACAATTCATATCTTGTTTAGGTCCTTTTTCCTTCCAGCCCACGGGGATATCATTTGGGCTCCAATACATAGCAGGCAACCCTTATCTCAATACAGATGAGTGCCCGGCAAAAACTGGGTTCTCGTGATGAACAGTTTTGAGACCAACAGATCGAATCAAAAATCAAAATTTAAAGTGCAACAAATTATTGGCAGAATTATTTCACCAGCCAAAAGACCCCACTCCCTCCTCTCTGTCACCTGTGTTTGCTAGTGGTTATCAACTGTGACACTAGGGAGAGGGAGAGAATAGTAACAGGAATGACATGTCCTGAGCAACTGAGCGGCAGCTCTGAATTAAATTAAGTATCTTCAGAGTCCCACAAAATGTCTAGAGTTGGCTGATAACTACACAGTGTTTACTTCCACCCCTTACTTTGGAGGAAGAAGAGGTTTGTATCCCATCACCTCCATGTTATGGATTGTCTGTTACGTTGCTATGGAAACCTACTATTTCCTTTCGCGATCACACCTCCCCCTCTATACATCTTACAAATGGAAAATACGAGCGGGATTACAAATTTATAAAAACTTCATTAGAAACTCCTACGTGCAGACTAAGGGTTTAGTGAGAAAGAACAGGATTAGATTTTTCCTGTGTGAATCATTGGTTTCACCAGAAATCCTTCAACACTTTCTCCCACCGCTACTTATGGTTCTTCACAAGTGGTGATATTTCCATGGATAGTCAGCCTTTGCTAGAATGAGATTCACTTGCTTAGCGTGTCCTTACTGTGTACTTCTTCCTAGCGACGAGAAAGAGATAAGCTTTTTGTTTGTCTTCTTGAAGCTACTGGCTCAGATCCCTCTTATAAGTTTTGTGACAGAGAATTAGCGGTTAGATTCGTATTTTCAATTAATTCATTTTTTGAATAGCTAACGTAAGAAGTGTTTTATTTTTCTTTTGCATCAGTCTTACATACTGGTTTTATATTTCAAGGCTTATAATATCACAGCTATGCTGTGTTACCTTTTCTATAAAAGCTATTTTGGTTAAAAGAAACACTACACTTGAGAATGTATAACTAAAAGAAAATAGTAAAACAAAGGAGAAGATTCCTATCAAACATAATTAAGAGAATGCCCTTAGCAACACAGTCACTCCCTCAGTCAAATCTAACTAGATTTCATCTTTCCAGACCTTTCCCCTCAGATCTCTTCAAGTGGGAGATGAAATACTGTGAAAATGGCAACATTTTCTTCTGGCTCAGACGCCTTCTTCACTTAAACTACTTAGCACTGTTTTTCTTATATTGCTGTCCATGCTCATTTTCTATTTTATTACTAAACAAAGAAACACTAAACAACAACAACAGTAATGAAAAACAAACCTTGAAACATTCTTTTGGGGGTCTGTGAGAAATAGACTAGAAATGCAACACTCAGATGTTCCATTTTTAATTTTTAAATACATTTTCGGTGAAGGTTATGTAATTGCGGTTTATCAAAATGATGGGCCACCAGCCTTGCGAGCTAACATTTAGTGCCATGGCAGAGTAGTCGTCACATAATTAGATCACGCAAAGCAATTTCTAAGACAGTACACACTGCCGGATCCCTTTGATATGGCTGGGAGAATATACTACAAAATGTGAACAGTGATGATTTCTGGGCGTGGATATTAACAGTGGCTTTTATTTTCTTTTTCATGCTCCTCATTATTTTCCAAACATTTCAGAACGTAACAGTCAGGGATGCTTTTGGCTGCAATAACTGAAAATCTGACTACTCATGGCTTAAACAAATACTGGTTTATTTATTTATGTATTTATTTCTACATTTTTACCCATCAAGAAGACTGGAATGGGAAGTGGTTGGCATTGTTTCAGCTGCTTAATAATGATCTTTCAAACTTCCCATCTTTAGATTTGCTTTTTTCCCCTCCTTATTGGCTCTCTGCCTCATGATCACAAACCGTTACCTTAGAAAAAAGGAATCATATGGGATTTCAAGTTAGAAAATGGGGCCAGAAATAGTTTAGTCATGTTTCGTCCACTGAGTCTTCACTGAAGTCCCTTTCTGAAAACTGATTCCCAAAGTGATTTTTCCTTCCATCTCATTTGCCAGAACTGGATTCCAGGGCCATCTAGAGCTACACAGCATGTAGAGACAGACCGCCATATCTTGGTTTAGATTCATCATAAATCATCGCCTACATCTTATGGGAACAATGATGTCTTCAACAAAACCACTTAGTGGGGAAGGAAATGGGAATGTGTATTCAGTAGTTCCAGAGGCTGAAAAATGCCCCACCTCCCAAATATAGCCATGTTCTAATCTCCAGAACATTTGAATGTCGCCTTATGTGGCATATAGGGGTCTCTGCAGATCCTTAACTGTTAAGGATCTTGAGGTGGGGAGATTATCCTGCACCGTATGGGTAGGCCTTAAATGCAATCACATGAATCCATAAAACAAGGAAGTGCCAGGAGATTAGGAGATTAGACACACATACATACATACATAGGAGAAAATGATACAAGGATAGAGCAGAGAGAGATTAGAATATACTGGCCTTGAAGATTAGAATGCTGTGCTCACTCGCCAAGCAATTCACACAGGAAGATACAAGGAACATATTCTCCTTTAGAGCCTGCCTAAGGAGCAAGGCCCTGCCAACACTGATTTTGGGCTTAGTGATACTAATCGCCAACTCCTGACTTCCAGAACAGCATCCTGAGAGAACAAATCTCTGTTGTTTTAAGCTACCCTGTTTGTGCTCCGTTAGTTTCCTTAGTCAAAGGAAACTAATACAGATAGGAAAGTGAGGTTTTATGCAGGCCACCTTGACTATACTATGATTATGTGTGTGTATAATATATACTAAGTAATATATTACACTTTTAAAATAATATATTTTAGAATATATTCTTCTTTTAGAATATTCTAGAATATTCTTCTACTTTTAGAAGAACATTATTTAAAAAATAATTTGTGAAACAATGAATGAACACTTCCCATATTTCCACTTCAAGGAAATAATGTATTTTCAGCAAGGTGCTACCCCAAATGTGAGCAAATCTTTATAGGATCCATAGACATCTATAACCCAGTGCCCCTGACTTCTGCAGACACTGCCTGGGCATTTTCAAAAGTGGATCTGGCCACACAAGATAAATTACTGATACTCTGCTAGCTCTAGATTCAGCATTTTTTTTCAACTATAACCTTAAGTTTAGAAAAAGAAATTTGTAGGTGAAAACAAATAGATTCATGCTCAACCCAAAAGGCATAACTGGGACAAGTTTTTCAGGAATAAATTAAGGAAATGGAAAAAGAGCAGGGCTCTTAATTTTCCTACAGAAACAAGGTGAAAATAGTAATAGTATCTTTAATCTGCCACGGAAAATAAGTGAGGGATGACAGAATATTGGTATTCACTTCAAAGCCGGTTATTAAATTTTTCCTTTTTTCCCTCCAGAACTCAACATGACACGGGCTATTTTCAGACTATGATCTCTCTTTCATCAAAGTCAGCCCTAGCTGTGAAGACCACCTGGTCCACATAATTACCTTAAGCACAGTCTCTGTGTCTCCTGCTTCAAATGACCTCTTTCTTGGTGAAATAAGACGTCTCTTACCTTTGGCTGTGTGAAATATGCTCTCAACTCTAAATTACTTATTCACGGGAGACAAATGCTCCTGGATCAATTCAGAGCACTGATCTCTCTCAGTGGGCCCATGAGAACTCTATTCCCAGGGCACAACAAGAAGGCAATCTGCAGATTACCAGACAGAAATGACTAGGGAGGTCGGAAAAACAGCCAAGTGAAAAACCTGCAGAACTGCGCTTCTCAAAATCTTGCTCAGAGAAATCTAAGAAGGAAGTTAAATGCCTCTTTCTTCACGCATGAAACAAATAGTTAGACCCTACCTTTAGAGAGCGCACACTGCTTGTCCAATGCTTGTAATGATTTTATATTCATCACTTAACACTTTTTTCCTGAGTCCCTTTCCCCAACACATATATCCATAAATTGGCATGAACTTTCAAGTTTTATAATTACAAAAGAAATCTCTGTAATCAAACATACAAAATAATTACTTAGCCTCAGAGACTATCAATGCTTACAGAATGTAAGCTTGGAGTCCTCATGGCATGAAGATTTCTCCTGCCTGATTCTCTACCCCATCTGGCACTGTTGGGCACCACATTTGTCTTAAAACTATCTCCTCTCTTAAAATCTGGGCACTGTGCCTCCTTCTCCTTCCCCTGACTACGGAGTCTGTTTTCTTCATTTGCTCTCTTCTGTCAAAACTGAAATCAAATTCCTTGCTTCTAATCTCTTCTCCTCCCTTCCTATCCCTCTTCTCCATTCCTCACTCCTGCCATCCTGTCCTTCCTTCTTCCCAGCTCTTCCTTCTCCTGGATCTCTTCCCCTCCCCTTCCCTCTCTTCTCCTTTCCTTTCTTTTCCTTTTTTTTGGGGGGGGGGGAGGAAGGTTCTTTTTCATCCCAATTTCCCCCTATAATATCATTTCCTTCCATGGTGAGGTTGTTATATGAGGTAATAATTCCACAACTGATTTCTCTAGTCCTGATCAAAAAAGGGGGGTATGCAAAATCATTGAATCAAAACTGAAATGTGCATGGAGGGATTGGTTACCCACAAGTCAGATACTAATTAAGACAAGAAAGTGAGTGGAGAGACTTTTGAAATGTCACACAGTGTTCTCCTTTTATCCCAGCTGAGACTCTACTTAAATCAGCATTTGCCAAATTTTCCAGAGAACATTGGTTGGGCAAGACGGTCCTTGGGAAAAAAAAAAAAAAGATTTCAATGGTCAAATTAATTAGGGAAAAACTACATATCTCCATTATGAATTTTATTTTATTTTATTTATTTATTTTTTTTAAATTTTTTTTTCAACGTTTTTTATTTATTTTGGGGACAGAGAGAGACAGAGCATGAACGGGGGAGGGGCAGAGAGAGAGGGAGACACAGAATCAGAAACAGGCTCCAGGCTCCGAGCCATCAGCCCAGAGCCTGACGCGGGGCTCGAACTCACGGACTGCGAGATCGTGACCTGGCTGAAGTCGGACGCTTAACCGACTGCGCCACCCAGGCGCCCCTCCATTATGAATTTTAATAAACAATATCATAAGGACTGAAAATTCTTAGAGGAAATAAATTTATCTGTATTTAATCCAATGTTACACAAACTTATTTGACCACGCAACCTTTTTTATAAGTCAACTGATCTTAATGAACATCTCATAACTCCTAACAATCCAGTGGCACTAGATTGTGTGACAATGTCCATAACTCCTTGTTAGAGTGCAGAGGGATTTTTAACAATTCCATCTGAAACCTACTTTCTACACATTCTTTTTTCCACTGCCTTCTCTTCACCTTCCCCTCCCCTGGTGTACCTAATACTCTACTAATCACCAAATTATTTGAAATCTGGAAGATACCTACTCATGCCTGATCTCTCTCCTTTCTATTGCTGGTGTGCTCTCATACCTTTTTTTGTTTGTTTGTTTTTGTTTTTTAGATTGCTCCTATCTGCAACTTTAAAAAAGATTTGCTTGATCACTTTCCTCTTTATCCAAGTGAATCCCTTGTTTCCTACTTTGTGTTCCCATCTCACTTTGTAAATATCCCTAGAAATACACAAATTCTACTGAACCTATTGCATCCAGTAAATTGCAAATCTCTATACCTACACTGTCCAATAAGGTAGGATGAGCCACACAATGTAACATCTGAGCATATAAAATGTGGCTGGTCTGAATTGAGATACGCTACATGCAAAAAATACACACTGGACTGTGAAGACTGATGGCCAAAAAATGAAACAAATTATTAATAATTGAAATATTGATTGTGTATTGAAATGTTAATATACTGTATATATTTGGTGAAATTAATTTTGCCTATTTATTTCACTTTTTATGTAACTAACTACTAGAACATTTTTAATTACATATATGCTCACATTTGTGAGTGCCATTGTTCCATTAGATGGCATTGTTCTACAAGGTTGGCACCCCCTCTTTCCACACCTCCTAGCCGTACTTGTAATTGTCACTTAGCAAATGTTTCTTGAATAAATGCAATTCGTTCACAAGGTAAAAATGAAATTAGAGAAGGTCCTGAACTTCTGAAGTTGTGACATTTTCTTACAGATAGTAAATGTGAATATTCCATAAGCATTATACACGTTATGTGCCAAATACAATATGGCTTTGAGCTAAGCAATCATTCCATACTTAGCTATTTTATAGGAAGCTCTGGAAAATAACTCCCTCACAAAATATATCCTTACCATTAACGTTCACCACATGTCAAAATTAGTTGAAAAAGCGTACCTTTAAGCAATATTAAGAGTATTAGGAGTATGGTATCCCAATTGCACAATTTCTAATATGAAGGGTTTTTTCCTAGAATATTCAATCAAATATCTATCCTTCAGTGATGGTATCCTGAGGTAATAGGTAATAACATTCCTCTTTTAGACAGAAAAGGAATGGAAACAAAAGGAAAAAAAAAGCTCAAGATCTCACTGGCTTTTACAGATAAACCCTCTACCACCCTAAGATAGTATGCACATAAAACCACATCAGAGCCTCGGCAACTTCCTATGGAAACAATGCTACTGCACTTTGATGAGGGCAGAAAAGGAATCCCAGTTGTAAGGCAGCCCAAGTCCTTCATCATTTCCAGTCATAGGATTTCTTGAATCACTTTGAAGGCACAATCCTTGACAGAAATGTAGTAGAAATCCTGGTCTAACACTGGACAGAAAATTAAACCCATGTGAGTTTCAGTCTTAGCTAAATCTCTCTGTGCAGCCTTGGGTAGACTGCTTACTGTCTGTGTCTCGGGATATGTCAGAATTAAAGAAATAATTCATAAAACTTCTGTCTGTAGTAATTCGCACAAACTGATGCTGAGGATGATGTCAATCTTTTAAACCATATCAAAATAGTTTTCATGAGTGCACAGGATACTATGTTCCTTTCCTTCCGTTAAAAATCCAGTGGTTAATTAAGCAACAGATGAAGACTTCCTTTAAAGAAGATTTAATAGATAGATCAATATTCCCGTAAATTATTTGCACTGTTTTGAGGTTTTCTCCAAGTATATTCATGTATACACATGTCTTCTCCACGTATAACAGAATATAAATGTCTGTTCATGCCATTTTTGCTGTTTCCAGTTAATGTGGGGGGGGGGCGCAGAATAAGCCAGTATTTACATAATAGCTTCACTTGAATTTAAAAGCAGAGTTTATTGTTTAAGTTATGTTCTCTTATGCATTTCACAGATTTCATTTTATAATTAGGAGATAAATGTGTTTTCCAAAAATAAAACAGGTTAAGGGGCGCCTGGGTGGCTCAGTCGGTTAAGCTTCTGACTTTGGCTCAGGTCATTATCTCGTGGTTCACAAGTTTGAGCCCCATGTCGAGCTCTGTGCTGACAGCTCAGAGCCTGTAGCTTTCTTTGGATTCTATCCCCCTCTCTTTCTGCCCCTCCCCTGGTCGTTCTCTCACTCTCTCTCTCTCTCTCTCACTCTCAAAAATAAATAAAACATTTAAAAATACATAAATAAAACATAAATATCATGCCTATGAGCAACAGTGTTGAGGGAACCAAAGCTCATACGACATTTAACAAGGGTGATGAATCCTCTATGAAAATCTAATTTGCCTATAAAAATGTTTTGGAAACAAGACATACACTCAAAGGAACAGATTAGATTCACATTCTATAATCTACCAATATGCTCTTACATTCTCCTTAATTATAGTCTAATGTAAATAATGAGGGGGGCACCTGGTGGGTTCCGTCGGTTAATCATCCGCCTCTGGATTTCAGCTCAGGTCATGATCTCATGGTTCATGAGATTGAGCCCGTCTGCACTGTTGGTGCAGAGCCTGCTTGGGATTCTCTCTCTTCCTCTCTGTCTCTCTTCCTCTCTCCAAATAAATAAATAAACATTTTTAAAAAAAAGAATGAGGAAGGAGGAGGAAACCAGAATAAATATGATTATTTCTTTTTATGCATGAAATTGTTCTATACACGGAAGCGTAACCCAATGAAATATCTATTTTATTCCTAGATTTATTTGTTTTAGTCACGTAGCTATAATCTCAAGTTTATACATTATAAGAAGGAATGATCACATGGACATTGTATTAATTTCCTAAAGCTGCCGTAACAAACTCAATGGCTTAAAAACAACAGAAATTTGTTCTTACACAGCTCCAGAGGCCCAACTCTTAAATCAATTTTGTTGGGCTGAAATAAAGGTGCCGGCAGGGTTGTGCTCCTTCTGGGGGCTCAAGGGGAGAATCTGCTCCTTGCCTCCGCCAGCTCCTGGTGGCTCCAACATTCCTTGACTTGTGGCCACATCACTCTAGCCTCTGCCTCTGTAGTCATATTGTCAGCTTCTTCTGTCTATGAAATCCCCCTCTACCTTCTTCTTATAAGATACTTGTGATTGCATTTAGGGCCCATCCTGATAAATCCAGGATAATTTCCCTATTAAGAACCTTAACTTAATCACAACTGCAAAGACATCTTTTTCCCTTATAAGGTAACATTTGCTGGTTCTAAGTAATTAGAAACTGATATTTGGGTGGTCATACTTCATCCTACCACAGATATTAAATGTTTCTTTAAAAAAACCTGAGACACTCACTTCCCGACCTCCTTGTCAACAATCAACTTCTGTGAGACTGTATACAAAACCGGTTTCCAAATTTGAGTACCTCATAAGCATTTTAAACATCTTTCTAAGTTTCTAATACCTTTCTAGTCATTGCCATTCAACCAATATTTATTGAGCACTTACTATACTATGCATCAAGCACTGTTAATACTATAGAATTTTTATAAAAAAATATTTATCTAAGTACATTGGAATCTTTATTTTCAAAGTCAACAGACAAAAATTCAACCATTAACTGAGATGTTACCGATTATGAAGTTGACTTTTGGATAGAGCTTAAAGTAAACATGTTTTGATTTCTATCATAAGATCAATTTGAGGCTTAATTTTAAAGCTAAAAGCACTGCTCCTCAATCACATATATTGCATCCCATAGTGTATTACAGAACTACAATCTGAACAGACATCTATTCATAGAAAAGCATTCATTAAATTATCCATGTGTTAAATTCCCTAGAATATAATAGATGTTAAGTTTTGCTTGGTCAATATTTATCTAAGATTGCGGTTGGAGCTACAACGTTAGTTCATGCATTTGTCCAGCAAATACTTATTAATGGTCTTTACTATGACAGTTACTGGCCTAGGTGCTGGGCTGACAGCTATACCCTCAGGGGCTTGGAGGGGAGTGGAGGAGAAAGGCAGGCGATTGCAGGACGGAGGAATAAATGCTCCATAGTATGAGGCAAGGACCAGGTATGGAACCAGTGGAGGAACCAGTGGAGGAACCCTGATCTCAGTCTTGGTGGTCAGCGATGGCTTCTGTGAAGAAGTGCATCAAGCTGACACCTGAAGGACCAGCAGGGATAAGGCAGGTAAAGGACCTGAGAAGGAGAAGCATTTAATGGTCTGAGATAAGGGGACCAGGTTATTGGCACCCAGAAGTATTTAAGAATGGCTGAAACCTCAGTGTGGGAAGGGAGGGCAGAAGTGAAGACAGAGAATATGTGGAAAAGTTGTTGCACTAGAGAAAGTTTAAAAAGTACAATTGTCCAAGACTTGGTAATTACTAGATGTGACGAGAGTTAGTGAGAAGAGAGAAGTTAAGAAGGACAGCAAGATTTCATATCTGGACAAAGTAGTAGGTGGTGTTCAGTTCCCGGAGGCAGGGAACACAGAGGGAGGGGGGCTCTGGGGTTGAGGACGGGGTGTGGGGTGTTGAATTCAGCACTGCCTTAAGGTTCCTGTGGAGACTCAACACAGAGATGCTCAGAATGCTGATGGATATGTGTGTCCATAGAAGCCCCGGAAGCTTCTGGGTTGGACATATCTGTACACTGATGTTTCAAATCACAGAGGAACCGACAAAGATGAAGTTCACAAGGATACATTCATCCTGACTGCATCCCCGGAAGCAGAATGATTTATTACCTATTGCCTCAGGATACCATGTCTGAAGTTTTATTCATTAGACATTTGATTGAGTATTCTCGGAAAAAATTCTTCTGTATTAGATTTTTTTTTTTAACGTTTATTTATTTTGGAGAGACAGAGAGAGACAGAGCATGGGCAGGGGAGAAGCAGAGAGAGAGGGGGAGACACAGAATCCGAAGCAGGCTCCAGGATCCGAGCTGTCAGCACAGAGCCCGATGTGGGGCTCGAACCCACCACCCATGAGATCATGACCTGAGCCAAAGTCAAAAGCTTAATCGACTGAGCACCCAGGTGTCCCAAAATTCCTCATATTAGAAATTGTACAACTGGGGACACCTGGGTGGCTCAGTCGGTTGAGTGACTGACTTCAGCTCAGGTCATGATCTCACGGTTGGTGGGTTCAAGCCCCACATCGGGCTCTGTGCTGACAGCTCGGAGCCTGGAGCCTGCTTCGGATTCTGTGTCTTCCCCTCTCTCTGCCCCTCCTGCCCCCCTCAAATATAAATAAACGTTAAAAAATAAAAATATAAAAAAGAAACTGTACAGCTGGAATACCAGACTCATGATACTCCCAATATTGTTTAAAGGTATGCTTTTTCAACTAATGTTAACATGTGGTGAAACTTTACCTGTTAGAATCTGTTTTGGAGGGAATTATTTTCTAGGGTTTCCAATAAAATAGCTAAGTAGTGACAATTTACATTGAAATCATTCTGTTTTCAACATGTAGCATGTATATAATGTTTCTGGAATGTTCACAGGTATTATATTCAAGAAATCCACAACTCCAGAATTTCAGGACGTTTTCTGACTTTGTGTTTACCTTATTAATGAGTAACTCTATCAAGGCATTAATTATTGTTTAAATATCACATTGATGTAGCACAAAGGAGGGTGAGCCAGTGAGAAGAATGTATCCAGATGGCAAAGCAAGGGTAAACGCATACACCTGATGGTCGTTACAGCATGGAAATAGGAGAACTGCACAACACATCTTCCTCTGTATTTTCCCTTCCATTTGATACACTCATTCTGCTCATGACTGCCCGGGGCCACTTCTTGCTTGGATTTTGGCTTTCTCACCCTCTGTTGTCATTTCAGATTTTGTTGGTGAACCTAACCATGATGTCAGTTTTGCCTTTTGTTTTATTTCTTGTGCTAAATAGCTCTTGTGACTTGATTTTGGTAGAAATCATGCCAGAACTTTAAACAATAACCCGATATCCAGAATATATATATGGACTTTTTTTTTTCCTGTTTGCTATTTAATTCTCTTGCCATATTCCAAAAAAGTGATATAAGAATGGGAACGGAACCACCAGTTACGTCTGTGGGCACCGGGCACCCAGCACTTAGGTCAGCTGGTCTACCCAGTGGTGAAGGGTTGGCTGCATCTGCGGTGAGCCAACTTCCCTAAGGCTCAGCTGTGCCCAAAGCAACACTACTACACAAACCTCATGGTTTACAGGGTGTGCAAGTCGGAGGAACTTCAGGCTTCCCTCTTCCTTACCCACATGCAAAGGGTCTTGGAAAAAAAAAAGAAAACAATGGATACAGGGCCCTTGTATCGTTACCAAGTCAAGATGGAGACCATTGAAAGGTGGGACGCTCACAAAATGCATCAGAGTGCTATTTATCCTGTTTTTCTTCTACCAGTTAACTGCTATTCTCTCCTGGGCTCTCTCTTCACTCTTAATTAACTATTAAGTGTGATAGTTCTGACAATGCACTATCCCCCTCACTCCATCTCCTCATTTCCAGTTTTCTGTGTTGGCTCAATTTAACTCCCGTTGTATATTAACCAGACAGTGGAAATGATGACCGGGGCACAGCTTTCTATGTGCCTTTCACAATGCAAAAAAAGAAATAATCATAACCATTTCCTCCCCCAAATCTTCAGTGACCCTGCCTTAGTGGTTAACAAGTTAAACTCCATCCCTTCCTCACACCAAAGACACTTACATGTAGTATTTCTCACCTACCTTCTTGATCTTATCTCCAGGTGTCTTCTGCCCAAGTCACTGGACCACTCATCGCCCTCAATCCGTGTCACAAACATGGTACCTGACTTTCTACTTCCTCTGCCTGCAATTCACTTTTCCAGCTTCTCAGCTCACCCAAATCCTCCTCTCCCTTCAAGCTTCAAATCCAATCCTACCTCTTCCACAAATCCACTCATAATACATTTGGTAGAAATTGTTTGTTTGTTTTTGAAACCTGGGCCTTCACTGTATCTCTATGGGAAACAGATGAATTGTGGAATATTCCTTAGCAACTATAAAAAGCAGCTAACCTTTACCGAGTGTTTAGTATTTGCCAAGGACTAGTCTATGCATTTCATATGTATCATAATATTTAATTCTCACAACAATTTGTATGGTAGGTGCTACTGAAGTAGCCAGTTTACAGATAAGAAAACGAAGAGAGGAAGGTACAAAACTCTTTAAAAAAATTGTTTAATGTTTTATTTTTGTGAGAGAGAGAGAAAAAAAGAAAGAGAGAGAGAGGCCGAGGAGTGGGGGACAGAGAATCCCTTGCAGAGGCAGGACTGGAACGGAGGCCATATTACTCTATAGACATTGCACCATTAATGAACATATTCTGACGTCTACCATGTGGTAAATATGAATGGTCCACTATAGGCATACCATAATATTCCTATACAGGTATATTGTATACCTCCAGCTCTCCTGGAGACAGAGATCACCCATTTTAGTCTGCTTTACCAATCATGTCCAGCATGGTTCCTTGCCATAAGAAGGGAACTGCGGGCAGGAGAAGTAGAAAAAATAGCTAGTACTGACAACAGGTTCGCTGAAAGGTTGAACCTCAATAATTCTTTTCAACCCAGAAAAAGATCTCCCTCACTCATAATTTCACTTTCTTCTTAAACACAAGGCTATAAATTCTCATTTGCCTTGGGATTTTTCACTGAAAATGAATTTAATACGTATTGGAAACATTTAGCTCCTTCATTGCAGCTATATAAAGTAAGCATTGGCTCAGAAAGTGCAGCATTAGGAGAAATCTTTAATCTACACTTAGGGACCACTTGTCAGAAACAGAGTTAAAGTAGATTTGAAACACTTCCAGACCGCCTAGGTCCTCGGTGCTATGAAGTATTCAAATTTTCACTCTTTGACCCATTGCTGTTTAGATCATTTTTTGAAAATAATAAAAAAAAAGGAATAATGATTTACAGAGCCTATACTATGGGGATTTATATATTCCATTTCTTTCATTTTATACAGGCTAAAATGCAATTCATTAGCATTCGAGTTAAGGCACAGGAAGGGTGGTGTAACCAAATGCCATAACCAACAGTTATGTCAGAGGTAGTAAAGAAATCATTAACAAAAGGATATTAATGAAATAAAACACATGGTCCAATAACAAAAATGCTGCTTCTAGATGTCCACTACTTATTTTTGTTTTAAAGCAAACTGTAAATATACTTCTCTGAGTTTTAAATTATCTACTTCATTAGGTTAAGATACTACTTTCTCATTGCTACTGAGTGGCTCTTTATCAGGCATAGGGTGTCCAACTGCCAAGTATCAAGGTCAAGATACTTAAACGGTATGCACTGGGGAAGAAAAATCACTTGAGGTTAGAAAGTCCCGGTGACTGCATGATCATTCAGGGTTTTACACGTGTAGCTCAACAAACGACTATCTCACTGGACAACATCAGTTTTTATGGGTTGAAGCCACCCTCTGGCTAAGGCAAATGGAATGAAGATAACGGATTGTACTTTACTACATGGAAATGGACACCTTGGTGAAAATTTTAAAAATGATTCAGCAAACCGAACATTTTCGTGTTGTGTTTACTGTGAATAAATTATCTTAAACGATGTGAGTTATAGGTAGATTCTCAATATCTTCAAGCCGAGCAGCACATAGGAAGACATCTTCCTCAAGTCGAAGCATGGGGCTTGAGGGTGGGGTCTACAAATCTACACTTGATCTTAGCCAAAAGGCCGAGAAGCGATGGGGGGGTCTACAAATCTAATAGGTGGTTCCCAGATAAAATGCTGGGGTCCATGCTGGCCCCTATAGGGTGGGTCAAAAGGAAGCAGCTTTGATTCCCATCAGAAAGGCTAAGCCACGCACAGATGAACTAACAACCCAAAATAGATCGATATGTCATAAAATCCAGACCCCGATAATGATATTTTTTGATATCTTTTCTTTCTTATTTCTGCCTTTGCACCACGGGGACTCACAAAGTTCCTTCTTCATTATGAACTTATTCCCTGTCCTTTAAAATTTAGAAGAACTGTTTTTTTTTTAATATGCCCCTTTGCCTTGCATTTAGGGTACAAAAGGCTCTCGTACAGAACACTTCAATCTTAGAAAAGCCATTGCTTTTAATATAAGCCAAGTGAAAGTGGCGCGGTGGTTATTCAGACTGGCATTTATACGCCTTCTCTGCCTGTAGCTCTGGTGTGCCGTAGGCTCGCTTTTTCAAGGAACTCCTACAAATGTTGTTCACTTTCAGAATGACTTATTTGAATGAGGTGGTGGTAACAGATAGGGTCTCATGGAATCCTATCTTGAGAAAGGGAAAAAATAAAGTCTTCTCTGCTATGCCCTTTCTGAGATCTAATCCACATAGCATCTGACTATAATGTTAACTTGAAGTGGCTATCCAAAATTTTGCATTTGCACCCTGCTGAGGGGAGACCGCAACCTGTGCTTTGTTTTGCATTGGGAAAATCCTGATGAGACTATGCAGAAATCCCTTCTTTCCAAAAGAAAACAACATTAAAAAAGAAAAAAAAAAAAAAGAATGCGTAGGGGGGATAAATCACATTATAGTTTAGAGCACAGATTTGGGGAAAAGTTAATGAAAGACATCAGGCTCTATCTCTACATACTGCCAGACCACAAGAAAAGGGAGAAAAAGTACACGTCCCCAGTGAAAAACTCTAGAAGACAGACACAAAACAGAGGTGACATTGGGCTTTGTAAAGGCAACACTGTGCTCAGTAGTCTAAATCTTGACCTGTCAAACTATTACAAGAAAATAATTAGAGCCGCTACCTAGGGATGAGTAGTGACTTTTTTTCCTCTTATGGTTTATAGGCAGCTGTAGTTGAATTTATGCCTAAAACCTCTAATTGGTTTCTCCATGGTGCAAATAGAAAGATCTTTGCAAGTTCATTTTTACTATAGAGTCTCCACAGACCAGATATTACATAAAGGCAGTGTGTTTCTTAAAATGTGTATCGTCCCCTTAGCAGGCATAATAAATATGAGAATCACTTGGGAGTTGATGAAACTCAGATTTCTGGGTCCTGCTGACACAAAGCCTAATCTAGTAGGAAATGTGGGTGCCTAGCAGTGGCTGGGGATGGGGCTTTTAGTCCCCACCATCCACATCAGCTTTGCCTTGTCTAACCTGTAAGATGATAATTAATTAAAATACAAATCTTAGGGGTGCCTGGGTGGCTCAGTCGGCTAAGCATTTGACTGTTAGTTTCAGCTCAGGTCACTATCTCACAATTTCGTGGGTTTGAGCCCTGCTTTGGGCTCTGTGCTGACAGTGGGGAGCCTGCTTGGGATTCTCTCCCTCTTCCTCTCTCTCTCTCTCTCTCTCTCTGACCCCCTGCTGTACTGTCTCTCAAAATAAACAAATAAACCTTAAAAAATTAAAATAAAAATCTTACATGCATTTTGAAATGTGAAATGTTTGAAAATGCTGCTATTTTTATTAGAATGAAGCAGTGTGAACATTGAAATGCAAAAACGGTGTGCATACTTGCAATCTCAGCCTAAAGACCCTTAACTAGGCTCATCCCTCCCGTGACCTCATCTTCCAAGCAGGTGGTTGACGCTTTGCCCCTCCTACATGGAAATTCTCCTTTGGCCCATGTACACAGGTCTGACGCAGGGACCAGATGTCCACGTGTATAAGAAACACTCCAGGTAATTCCGAGGCAGTCTGCTACTCATTCCAACATTTTACCAGTTCAGCGGCACCCCCTGGCCAGGCATGAAATGTTGAAAAACACGATTCCAGTTTAGTTCGTGAAAATAAGACTTTTTTTTTAAAACAGAATTGAGTAACGGCTTCCCTCCCTCCTCCAACAGGCGAGAGAGCCTGGTATTCATGGTGGCAAACTGCATGAGAAATGCTGAGGGATCAGCCATTGTACGGACAGCCCATCACCTCTTGAGGAAGAAGAAAGGCACGCTTTTGCCTTTGACCGGAAAGGTGTGCCATCTGGACGTGCATAGAAAAGGCAAATCGTTTAAATATTCTGTGTCTACATAGAACAGACAAGCTCTTTCTTGGCCAAGGAGTACCCTGAAATAAGGAAGCCACTTGGACAATATTTAAAATGTCACCTATTTCTCAACAGAGATACTTTCACAGACCCAGAACTAATGTAATTCCTCACTTGCACCACTGCCTTCCTCAGCACCTTCCAGAGCTGGTCTTGAAATCCCTCCTTCTACGCATTCTTGACCGCATGCTAGATTGAGGTATTTGCCATTTGTTCCACGAGGCTGGTCCTTCCTTCTCTGCAATAGTGTATCTACTGAAAGTAGCCAACAGCTGTCTGTTGTCACGTATGCCTGTCCTTTTTGAGAAATCTTGTGGTCTGGAATTCATCCCTTCTGGCCTGCACTAGTCCCTGACACTATGCCTTCACTGAGAAGCAGCCACCTACCCACCTTCCACAATGTCTCGGTTAATGAGAATGCCTCTCTGCTTTGGCTTCAAGAACATATTACTGGCTCTTCTCATTCTACCACCCTGATGTAGCCAATCCTGAAACCCAGCCAAGCTTCTGCTTCCCAGAGGCTGGCTCCTGCTTCTTATAGTTTGGCTAACAGACAGGTTACTCAGAATTAGGACATTGCCAAGAACGAATCACACTGTTCCAGAAAATTTGTATTTCTGGAGTTGACTCCTGCCGAGTTTGAAGCCCAAAGTCACTAAGCCCTTTGGACATCTGTATGAGTTGGCTCAAGCTGACATAAAAAAAAAATACCATAGACTGGGTGGCTTATACAACAGAAATTAATTTTCTCATAGTTCTGGAGGCTGGAACGTCCAAGATCAAGGTTCCAGCAGGGTTTGGTTTCTATTGCGGGCTTTTTTTCCTGGCTTGTAGACAGCCACCTTCCCAGTAAGTCCTCACATGGTCTTTCCTCTGAATGTGCCCAGGGAGAAAATGAGCTCTCTGGTACCTTTTCTTATAAGGGCACTAATCCCATTGGACCAGGGCTCTCCTTTATGACCACATTTAATCTTAATTACTTCCTTAGAGACCCATCTCCACATATAACCACTCTAGGGGTTAGAGCTTCAACATATAAGTTTTGGGAGACACAGATGTTTGGTCCATAAGAACATCCCGATATAAAAGTGTCCCGGGCCACACAGCGAGGAATGCCACTGGTTCTGGCTTTACTCATTTCTAATTCACTTACCCTCTCTCACTGGTCTGCTCTCAAAACCTCAGAATTTCTTGCTGCCAAATCTGCAAGGCTTATGACAACAGGTGCAAACCACTTACATTTTCCTAGTTCTCCTTGGAAATACCCAAGAATTTGTTTCCAGCTTCTAATTATTACATTATTAACTAGATAGCTGCCAATAACATACAAATGTGTTGATTAATTAGACTGGGATATCTACTATTCTTAATATTACTGTAGCATTTAAACCAAAAATCACTAATATCCTTTTCTGCCCCTCTTTCACTGCCACATTCAGCAACTTGATATTAACTCAGGTTTATTCTCAGGAATGTTAGATATTAATCTAGAGTTGCGGTTTCTGTTTTTAGGATGGCATTACTAAATCCTTCAACAACCAATTTAAACAAATATTCTTTTTTTAAGTTTACTTATTTATTTTGAGAGAGAGAAAGAGTGTGCCACCTGGGGAGAGGGGCGGGGGGGGGAGAGAGGGGAGAGAGAGAGAGAGAGAGAGAGAGAGAGAATCTCAAGCAGGCTCCACGCTCAGTGCGAACCTGATACAGGGTTTAAACCCATGACCCCTGGATCATGACCTCAGCTGAAATCAAGAGTCGGATGCTCAACCAACAGCCACCCAGACATTCCTCACCAATTCTTCTATGAATCAATACTATTAACAGTTTTTTGTACATCCTTCCAGATTTTTCTACGTACTTGAAAGCATATATATGTTCTTCCAAATCATTTCAGAGGTAGTTTATGTGTGCATAAATACATACCTGTAAATGTATGCATGCATACACGTACATATATCGTGTGACACTGTTCTTCACCTTGCTTTTTTCACTAAGTCACAGAGAATAACTCACTCTATTTAAAGACTGCATGATATTCCATTCTGTGGGCACATAATCATTTAGATTACCTGTGCCTAACCTGAACATCTTTACGGATGGATATTCAGGTTGTTTCCAATCTTTAGCGATAGATATCCTTATACATTAATTCACACATGTGGGAGTGCACCTACAGGATACATTTTTAGAAATAGAAAATGACAATGTCAGGTATACATTTTATATTTTAATAGATAATAACACCAGCAACACTTGAGGGTATCTTTTTCTCCATACCCTAAAAAGTGTTTCTGATTTATCTAACTTGCTCTTTTAAAATCTCTTCAATCCACAGGAGTGGAAATTATATTATATTATCATAGTTTTACTTTGCATCTCTCTTATTGGGAGTGAGATTACATGCTGTTCCATGTTTAACAGCCACGTGCATTTCCTTTTTTAAAAATGAAATTTTAATTGAATTTAACTTAATTTATTTTGTTTTTATTTTAGAGAGAGAGAAAAAGAGCATGAGAAGGGGAGAGGGGCAGAGGGAGAGAAAGAATCCCAATCAGGCTTCATGCTGAGCATGGAGCCTGACACAGGGCTGAATCCCATGACTGGGAGATCTTGACCTGAGTTGAAATCAAAAGCCAGACGCTTGACCGACTGAGCCACCCAGGCGCCCCTAAACTTTTTACTTTAAGATAGGTGTAGATTTAGAGAAAAGTTGCGAAGGTAATGCACAGTCCATAAATAAACTGGACACCCTATTCCCCATATCATTATCACCTATTCATATGGTATCTTTGTCCAAAATCAATGAAACCATGATACGTGCTTAACCACCAAAATTATTAAGTAAACATACTCAGATTTGCTTAGTGTTTACATCGTGTCCTTTTTCTGTTCCAGATTCCCATCTAGGACATCATGTTACATTTTGTTGTCATGTCTCCTTAGGCTCCTTTGACTGTGAGAGTTTCTCAGACTTTCCTTTGATCTTGATGACCACGTCAGTTTTGAGGGGTACTGATTGGGTATTCTGAAGTAGGGTGTGGTTTTTCTCTGGCTTCTTTCAAGATTTTCCTATTTATTTATTTATTTATTTATTTATTTATTTTTCAGTTTAAAATTATATGCCTAGGTATGTTATTTTATTTGTTTGTTTTCCTGGACGGTGTTTGCAGAGTTCCTGGTTTGATGACTGCCATTGATTTTGGGAAGTTGTTCGCCATTTTTACTTTAAATATTTCTTCTTTTATGCTCTCTTTCTTCTCCTTTGAGATTACAATGACGTATATGTTACATCTTTATATTATTGTCCCACAGTTCTTGGATGTTTGATTTTTTTTCCCATTCTTTTTTTTCTTCATATTTCCATTTTTTTTTAATAACAGTTGTTTTAACGTTTATTCACTTTGGAGAGATAGCACATGGGGGGGGGTAGAGCAGAGAGAGAGGGAGACACAGAATCCAAAGAGGAAGATAGTTCTGAGCTGTCAGCACAGAGCCCAACGTGGGGTTTAAACCCATGGACTGAGACATCAGGACCTGAGCCTAAGTTGGGTGCTTAACCTACTGAGCCACCAGATGCCCCTTCATGTTTCCATTTTAGAAGTTTCTCAGTTTTTAATGGGCCTATGTCTTTGGGCTGTGACCTTCAAAGCGTGTTTCTAGTGGAATCATTTTCTCCTGCCTCCTGCTGTAGGCTGTAGCATTCCCAGTCTATTTCCTGGAAACCCTGACTCATGTTGACCATGTATTTTTATTTTCCCTTATGTGAGGCAGGAAGGTTCCAGGCAGCCCTAGTGAGAAAAATAAGTGTCCTCTAGCTAGGCTAAGGCCCTAGCAAAACAATCTTTCCCTGAAGATTAGGCCTTTGTTTTGGAGAAAGTTCTGCATGTATTTTACTATGATTCCTCTTCCTCTCTCCCAAAAGAGCCATGAGGGGACGCTTTTCAGATTTTCACTCTCAGAACCAGATAGGGCTCTTAGAGGTCAAGCCCATAGAAGCTGAGTAGCGCCCCTAACACTGCAGACTCCAAGAATTCCTTACTTTCAGGCTAATCCACACTTCAACTCTGGAAATTACCATTTAGGTGTTATTACCAATTTGTAGTGCCAGGGGCTTCTGCTCTAGGTAATCAGATACCCACTATAATCCCTGGATACACTTATCTCTCCAAATGGGGATGGTGATTTGTCCTGTAATCTCAGCTCTCTGTTGGGTCTAATGAAAGTTATTGATTTTCAGCCTGTGTAGCTTTTTCTTGTTGTTAGATTAGCAGTAACAACTTCTAAGATCTTTATAATGGGGAGCTAAAATCAGAAGTTCCTATAATTCCTTTTTAATAACCTGCCTCTGTCACTTGCTCACTGCTTAGTTTCCATATTTATCTTTTCCTTACACTACGTCTTTATATATTAAGGAAAATACCCATCGAATGTCAGGTGTGTTGCAAATATTTTCCTAGGTTGTTATTTCCTTTTTCTTAATTGTTGATGTTTAAATGCCATGAGTTTTTAATATATGCAAATTTTAACATATGTAGTTTGTATTACTATTTTAGTTTATGGTTTCTGGGTTTTGTATTATTCTTAGTAAAGTGCTCCCAATTTCAGAATTACAAAGTAATTCTTTCCAGTTTTCTTCTAGTGTATTTTATATTTCTGATAGAATAAATCAGTTTAATCTGCATAATATATTTCAAATCCTATGGAAAATAATAGAGTTTAGCGTGTAAGTAGCATTGTATATCAGTGGGAGAAATAAAAAAAAAATAAATAGTGTTAAATTGGTAGCCATTTACATTGAAAAGAAATCAGACTCCTATGTACTTTTTTTGTAAAGTTTATGTAGTTATTTTGAAAGAGAGAGAGAGTAGGAGGGGTAGAGACAGGGAAAGAGAGAATCCCATGCAGGCTCCAGGCTGCGAGCAGGGCTTGAACTCATGAAATGTGAGATCGTGTACTGAGCTGAAATCAAGAGTCGGCCACTTAACCGACTGAGCCACCCAGGTGCTCCCTCCTAAGTACTTTTTACAAAAATAAATATAAGAATTGAAATAACTTAATTTTATAGTTTAATTTTCAATTTAACATTTGGAAACTAGGAAACAGAAAAATAGCCACTCTTACTGCCACCATTACAGAACAACCAGCATTACCTTCCCTTCTGATTTACATGGTGTTTTAAAATAAATACTATTGTATGTGATTAAAATTTTATATCTTGGTTATCACTAAGTGTTCTTTCCATGTTAACACACAGTCTTGTCACTTTAAATTTTAGTTACATAAATGTCTTATTTTTTTAAACTCAATAGTGGTTAGGATTATATAATCAGTTTTATTATATAATTGCTTTTATTCAATTTTATCTAATGCTAAAGAAACAGCTTTAAAAACTTCTCCAAGATAATCTCTAATTATTGAGAATCAGAAAGGTCAAAAGTGAGAAGAGTAAATACTGTGTACAAGAGTGCACTGGTGTAAAGCTTTGGGGAGTAGCTGTGCTTTGAATGCATTTTTTAAAAATTTATTTATTTTGAGAGAAAAAGAGAGAGCACGAGTGGAAAGGGGCACAGAGAGGGAGACAGAGAATCCCAAGCAGGCTGGTAGCACAGAGCCCGACACAGGACTTGAACTCAGAAAACCATGAGATCATGATCTGAGCTGAAACCAAGATCTGGACACTTAACCGACTAAGCCACCCAGGCGCCCCCTTGAATGCATTTTGGAGGCAAATTGATAAGTTACTTAAAGAATTACCATTTTAAACAAAGAAAAAAAAAAAAAAGAACCAGGAGAAAAACAAAATGTCAGAGCTGAGCCCAACGACAAAAATTCATAAAGAGTAAACCCATAAATGGTAAATCTTATGCTATGTATATTTTACCACAATTAAAAAAATTAAAGGGTTTTTACTCTTTAACATTTATGTAATATATCTTTTTTTGCAAAATCTAGTTGTTCCAAATTCTCCTAATTTTCTATTTTTTCTAGCGTAATCTAAAAGTACTATGGATTTTTCTCTGCAAGTTATTAACTAAAATGATGCTTGCTTTTTAAAGTAGCTGTTAAAATTGATAATAAACCAATTAAAAGGTGTTTTTTTAAATCTTCTTTGCTTTCAGCAGAAACCTCTCATTTGAACAATAATCCAAGCAGATTAAATGAAAATATCTCCGTAGCCCTCCAGCTAGTCAGACCAACAATGTAATCTTAACTCACCATAACCCCATCAGAAATAGCCAACAAAACATTTAGAATTATTATTTTTAATACTATGTTTCAGCCTTACAGCTGCATCAGTTGAAGTGAGAACAAAGTTCTGAGCCGTTTTCACATTATATCTACTGTTTTTCTGTAAAGTATTAAAAAATAAGGAAGGATCCTAAAAAAATAAAGATTGGCATTGAAAGAACAGGCACACATAAAGGAATCTGTTTCCTAACTCAAAGGCAACACATCACACATAAATTTAAACAAATATTTAATTTTGCATTTGTGGGTGGGTCTTCAATACATTTTCAAGTTGCAATATTAGCAATTAGCAAAACCATCAGTTACCCATAGCTAACTTTATGCTTTGATGATCTGTCCTTAACATTCTTGTTATACAAAGGGTAGATTAAAAAGCATGTGGCCTGCTGATTATAATAATACCTGTTATCCAGTTACTGCCTATCATACCACAATTGGAGGAACATTTCAAGATTCTTCTACCTTGCCTTCCAAAATGGCTACATTTTGTGAGCCTTTCAGACACTCAGAGTCACAGAGTGTCTTTAGAGGAGATTCTGTACTGCAGTTAGAGGTGACAGATATACCTACGCTGATAAAGAGTACATCCCAAGTCATCAAGATCCTATTATACCTCCCACTCATGAATGGGTGAGCCAACCTTTAAAAGGAGCTGTTAGAGATAATGACAAGTTAGGTTCCTGAACACCCTCTGAGCTATGGATAATGTCATCAAGGAAAACAACAAACTACTTTAACAAGCAAGCACAGCTTTACAGAGGAGGTATTTTGTAAAGGATAAAAGAGAAAAGTTACATATAAAAAGGCATAGCAATAATAATAATGACAATAATAATAATAATGATATATGCTATTACTGTAGCATTTTCTATGAAATAGGTATTGATAACGTATTATTAGTTAATCTTGAACAAAATTATTTCTGAACTAGGTACTTTTATTATGCTATTTTACAGACTGGAAAACTGAGGCAAGAGAGAAAAAGGAATTTGCTAAAGATCACAATAGCTATCACTAGTTTGACTTATGAACCTATACATTCTGGTTCAAATACATTTATCTTAACCTAGATGCCAGATTGTTTCTCCAAAAAAAACTGAATTTCAATTGCTGGCTTCAGGAGGAATTAAGGGAGCTCTTTTGAATTTATTCCTGAAATGGCTGGAGTCCAAAAGTTAGTTAGTCCCACATTGCTCATTATTTTTTCCCCTTCCTTACCAGGATTGGACAATGGAGCAGCTGCTGTATACTGCGACTTTATTAATTAGTTACCTAGACTCCGTTTGTTTTCAACTGGGTGATCTATTTGAGCATCTGTGCAATATTGTTATTTTTCTGAATTATTGATGCAGTGACTAGGACAGGATGCAAGCAAAATATTTGTTGCCAATGTTTCAAATAAAGTCTGGATCCCCGAGAGGATACATGATGCTTTTTTCCAGAGGCAAATGTTCCTAAGTGAATGTCTAAGCAGTAGTGATGTGTGGACTCCTCTGTGACTGTTATGGCAAAAGAAGGCGCTAAACCTGGAGAATGTGCTTTTCACCCACACTTTCATCCTGGCTGATCAACCTTCCAGATTCCTGTCTGCAATCATGACTTCAGCATCACGCATCGATGGTCCTCTCCTTTTTGTTTTTCTATAATTTTCTTCCTTTGTTCTACCCATATTTCTGCCTCTCGTATTTCTCTTACTCATTGCTATTGACTCAAGTCTATCTCCTGGGTGGTCTCTCTCCGGATCTCCTAAGGCTCTAATCTCCAACCACACTTACCCTCAGTCCCAAGAAGCCAGTGCTAATGACGTGTGACGTGCTGATGCATAGGAGAAACAGAACAGCTTCAGAGCATGCAATTCATCAAGCCACAGGGAAAAGAAATGTAATGTTGGTGCATCTGCTGCATCTACGTTTGGACACTAGACAGTCTGGGGAAGAGTTAATCATCTAGGAGGGCTGCTGACAATGAACTCGCTCAGGTTTTCTGAGGTATTTCACAGAAAATCATTTAGATACAGCAGAGCAGACATCACGAAACTTATCTTTCTGTTCAGAATCCCTTGAGCCCTTGTTTGTTACTTTAAATTAATGAATCATATGGGATGGATTTACTTTTGTCCAGCATCCATCCTTTCAGTACTTTCCCTCCATGCATCACACCTCCAGAAACCCATAACTTCTGCTTTCTCTTAATAATAATAACAATAGTAATAATAATACTAAAAGGCAAATAACTCCACATTGACTTTTTTGCTAGATTCAGAAAGTTAATAGATGCATTCTGTTCTGTCCTCTGAGGTTATATATTTGAAAGACGATGGGGTTGGTATTTATAAATCGATCATCATGAGTAATAACTAACTCTCTTCCAGTCTTAGAAAAGCTTTTATAACTGTTATTAATCAAGTCCCTCTAAAACGCATGAAATATTACTTGGGACTGCAATTAAAATATTACTATTTGAAAGTGGGAACAAAAAAGAAGCTGGAAGATTTGCTAATATACTTCTGGAAAACCTAATCAAAACAATTTGCACTACATTTTCATGTTAAACCTCTTTTATTGGGTACTTAAAAGTGAAAAAAAACCCCACCCAAATGATTATAGACCAAATTTAAGAAATTAGTCTAAATTTGAGCAGTTTTTTTGTGGGAAGGGAACAGGTGGAGTTGGAGGCAGGGAAAGAAGGAAGATATATATTTTACTTTTGCCTTTTGACTTTTTTACTGCCATGCACTGATTTTTCGTATATTAAACACTGATTACATAATGAAAATTTTATATCTTATTAGTTACCATACGGCAAATGAAATAAAATAGATCTAAAATTCAACACCTTCCACTTAAACAGTGCTGCATGTCAGTTAATATCCAAAAAAACTGGAAAAAGAAAGATGTGTGAATACAACTGTTTCGTACCCTGAGAAAAAATTCTAAACATTTTTTTTGAATTGAACCTCCAATTAGAAATTCATGTAGAAGGAAAGGGAGGGCAAATCCTTCATTCAGTCAAGGTAAGTAATACATATTCATCATTATCTTTTAAATTTATATCATCTTTGGTTCCTGATCTCATGTGCAACTGTCGGCAATTCCACACACAATTTTAATTATGAACCGGCATCTGTCTACGTACTTAAATTCTGGGGCCCAAAATGTCTGGATATTGTCAACCCTTCTCTTTCCTGTTATTTAAAGTACCTCTTACCCACCCCTGCCTTTTCTCTCATCGTAGTTTTGGGTTCCCATGATGGGCTCATGAAAAAAATGTCATTATAAGTGGTGGTCACAGGAATTAAAAATCAAATCGCCATACTTAAATCTGCTTTTTGAAACACTTAAAATATCACCTTAGTAGCCTAATAATAAAAAATAACCAATTAGAGTATTAGAGAGAAAATGAAGGCAGTGTGATATGCCAACAACACAGCTTAGTGGCGCCATTAATGGAAATATTTTTATGAGATGCACAAAACACTAGTTTTTTAATGCCTGAAATATTTATATTCTGAAGTATTTTTGAAATAGAAAGATAAATGAATGCTTTCAGATTCTGTTACCAGTGAACCAGAAAATAAGATGGTGTTTCTAATTCACTTTGTGCGTTATTTGTATGGATGACTGAAGCTTTTGAAAATTAAAATGCTTAATAAACAAAGATTCATTTTTATAATTTATAAATGAATGGTCAAAGCTTAAGTTTTTGTTTACATTTTTTGCTTGAAACTTAAGTTTATTCATAATGAAATATGTATATTTAAATACAAAGACGGGTCACAATAAATTATATATATGTCTGTATTGTTAAACCATTTTCTGTTTTGAAATGGTGTTGATCTTAGCAATGACACAAGACATCTTTAAGCTCATTTCGGTCGTAAAGAAATTTGGGTCTATGTGAACAGCGAGAGAGAAGAGGGGTGGGGGCTGCATTTTAAGGAGGCATGGGAAACGGGAAAACAGCGTAGTAGGAATGAAGGAGATTGTACCTTAAAATATCCACTTTAACATTTCACTTTCTTTTTCCCAAATCCAATGTAAAAACAGGTTCAAGAGACATCTGTAGATACAGTTGAGGAGAACTGACAGTCGATAAAATATTCATTTGTTTCACAGACACCTATGCGTCCCTCTTTAAAAAATCCCAGTCCCGGGTCTATTTAGAATGGTCTGCGGTCAACTGGATTTAACCTCACCCGTGGTTTCAATTTTTCTCCCAAGCCATTCATGGGTAATAACTTTTCAAGATTTCTAATGTGACGAGCATTTGTCAGGAGGGTCCACCTGCCTATCACACCTAGTCAATCACAGACGGCACCCATCAAAAGTCTGTGGTTCAGAAGTCCCCCATTAAGAGGTTCTTAGCTTTACTCGCCGCATCCTAATGGATCCTGTGGCCTGGAAACCTTTGCAACCACAGTGATTAAAGAGCTCAGCGATGTGTCTTGCACTGACTCTGTCTCTCCTTCTTCACTGCACACACCCTGGTTTAGGTGCCACGATCCATGCAGAAATACCAAAAGCCCTGTTGCTAATTGCTTTCTTTGCCTTGGCCGCCCTCGCCTTACCCTGCTCTCCACGGCCAGCACAGGCCAGATCTGTTCTCTACTCAGAAAACCCTGATACTTGCTGGATATCATCAAATCGATAATATTCAAGGTATTTCACATCACTCTTCTCATCTCCCCTTGCTAGACTTCAACTCCAACCCTCCAATCGGGATAAACAGATGTACGTGACAGTCCTCCAGATATATTGGCTACAGGTTCAGCACTGTCCCTTAGTTCAGCATCCCTTTGTCTGGAATGCCCCTTCCCTCCCCATGTTTTTTTCAACCTGCCTCTCTGCCTACTAAAATTCTACCTTCCCTCAAGGCCAGTGTGACAAACCCGTTCTTGACTGGCCCAACGGGAATGGCCTGGGAGCAACCTTCTGCCCCTCCAGTATTTACAGTCAGCGTCCTCTGACGCTTAGTTATATACTCCTTCCTCTTCTTAAAAGAAATTTTTTTAATGTTTATTTATTTTTGAGAGAGAGGGACAGAGAGACAGAGAGACAGAGCACGAGCAGGGGAGGAGCAGAGAGAGAGAGAGACACAGAATCTGAAACAGGCTCCAGGCTCTGAGCTGTCAGCACAGAGCCCGATGCAGGGCTTGAGCTCACAAACTATGAGATCATGACCTGAGTCAAGTCGGTGCTCAACCGACTGAGCCACCCAGGCCCCCCGCTCCTTCCTCTTCTTAGATTCTAAGATCCTGAGCAGGATCCATATTTTACCCTTCTCTGGATACAGTGAAATATCACATCCTGTGCCTTTCACACAGTAGGGGTTCAATCAATAGTGACTGAATAAATAAACAATAAACGCACAAACAAGCTTTTTATTTAGTCAAAAACTTTTACAGGAGATTCTTGTTTTGTTTTGAAGAAACCCAGGTGAGTGTCTAAATTATCTCAGTTATGCCTCTTTAAACAGGGTGTAGATTTATATGTGCAAGTTCGATGCTAGCATGTTTTAAGTAGAGAGAAAAAAATGTTTCTTTACATTAGTGCTTTCTTCAAAGAAGATGGAGATCATTTAAGATACCAGATTTTTCACTTATCTTGAGGATCTTTTCAAAGGAAATTGGTACTTTGAAGCAGTAAAGATGACATAGCTATTTGTTTGGGTTTCTTTCCTACCAACTCAGCTAAGGGAAATCTTAGTTCATATTGGCTGAATCACCGACATGACTTTTAAAGATAAAACAATTTGAGAAGCTGAAAATCAAAGGGGTCCGTTATTTTGCCCACCGTGTGTAAAGATTTTGAACAAACGTGGTTAATAATTCACTGTTTAAAATTCAGTGGAACACTTTTTAAAATTCAGATGTTAGAAAATGTGCTTAATGTCCAGCTTATAAAATAGCCATGTTCATATCATACTTCAAAGATGCTCGGAAGCATGATGTAATTCATAGCGTCGGGGGCCATCTTTCATTTTTACCTTTTTCCTTTTCTCTCAATCCTTCAACACATTAATTAAATGTCTATTAAGTGCCATGCATCATACTAGCACAGAAATGCATGGCAAGCTCAAAAAGACATGGTCCTTGTGGGAATTTTGCTTATATTTAGTCCTTTCTTTACACAAAATTTAATAGTGTCAGAACTGAAGCCATTGGCGTTCCCTAAAACCAGCTCTTCTGCTTGAGTTTGTGATTTCTGCTGACAGCATCATTTCTCTCCCTTGATTTGAAAAAGCCACAGACTTGCCAAAGCTCTCAATATGTGCCACACAAACTATTGCAATATTCTTCCAATTATACGTAGCAACCCAGTCTTTTTACACTTGAAGGCATTATACAAACGTCTGGGTTCAGCTTCTTAAAGCTTATTACTTACTAATTAAGGACTAATGACTCACATAGACTCTTGAGGCAATAAAAAAATTGTCCCAATCTACCTTTCTCTTCTTAATATGCCACATTTTTTTTTTGTAAATCTACTCCCAGCTTCTCTCAAACTCAATTATTTGCTATCCTACATACACCTTACCCATTTCTTCTTCTGTGTATTTACTCAAGATGTTCTTCCGTGGGACCTACCCTTCCTTCCCTACATAACCACAGAAACTGAGACATCATTTAAGAAATATCATAAACAGCAATTTTTCTATAAAGTCTTACCGGACTTTCACAGATGGCTCAGCTTTGTCATCCCTGGAAACCCATATTTCATCATATGTATTTTCTAAGGAACCCCCACATTCTGCTTCACTCTAATAGTCCCCTAGGCTATATAATCCCAAGGCAGACATAGCTTTATTTCCCATTGTTCAGAGTAGGTGCTCAAAAACTTTTGTTTGTTTGTTGATATTTCTGATTATAAGTCTTATTCTGAATCCTATGTATCTTCTAAATTTTATATTAAAATGTGGCACGAGTGATCCACATGACTTCCTTACCATTCAGAATATCAATAATGAAACCTGGTGAAGGAAAGGGACTCCTGTCTAAGGTGCATTAGACATGGGTTCTCTGTATGTAGACTCCATTCCACCTCTGGTTTTCTTTTAACTTATTTCTTGACTTACGCTTCCATGTTTATGTTTTTCCCTCAGAACACAGGGATATTCTCTGGCCTTTTGCTTATCTCTGCTAGTAGCACTCAAGGATTAAATTTTTCTGACTTCTGGGATATACTAAAAAAACGATAATTGCCTTTCAAGAGTATTGCTAATCTCTATACTAATATCCAAAGGTTGTGCAGAAAAATAAAACTAAAAGAATCCCAACTGAATCTCAGTGTTTACTTTTAAAATTCAAATTAGTTGCCAGTCAACATAGGTGGTATTAAAGAGTGGGGGGGGGGCAAATAATTAAAGGTAATATAATGAGGATGTGTGTATACATATTTATATTAATCAATTACATACATTAAAAGAAAGAAAAATACCGCAGCAGGTTCCTTAAACACCTTTTTCTTTTCTAGGTCTATTCCCATTTATGCAGTCTTACCATATTACCAAAGATGAATTAAAACATAGAAGGAAAAAGAAGGAAAAAAAAGTATAAAGAAAACAGATGAATCTAAGCTGAAAATTATAACTCCACCTTTTTTTTCTGCTGAAGTTTTTCCAATAGCTATACTCTTTCTTAGATTTGATTTACACCCATGACTTTGTGATAGAAGGCAATGGTTTTCCCAATAAATGTCCCTCTTGAAATGTAAATTAAAAATAACTATAGTGAAACTGTAGATTATTTAGGGTGGATGGGTAGAAAAACACTTACCCCCAGTTGCCACAGTGATTTCACGTAGGAAATGGCCATAAAATGGGAAATCGAAGGACAGATTCACTCTCTGCAAGGAACAACAACCAGAAAAGAAAATCAATAATGTACATAATCGTAAATGTAAAATGAAAGCCTTCCAGTTAAAAAAAAAATGATACTTCTACTTTGAACTACTATTATTGTAGTTGACTGTTCGACCTTGAATCCCTGGTGGTAATAAAGGATTTCTTTTCTCTGGTAATTAAGAAGTATGTGAGAAGAAAAAAGTTGACTGTGATGGTCTATTGGTCTGTTCTTCCCTTACAAAAAGAATCTGGAACTTTCAACTGTGATTCAGGCTATTCTCTCCAATTCTCTTAGTCGTCCACTGAGAATCAGTTCAGTCATCATGGTGAGCAATTAATTTTAGGATTCTGTTTTTAGTTTGATTAGTTTTCTCCAACACAGTAGAACATGTCATCTATCAAGTTTCACTGAATAAGGCAGAAAAAAATTTATTTTATGTAATTATGTATTCAATTTGTCTTCTGTACATTTCATAATGAAAGGAGGTTTCATGTAACAAGATAGCTTGCACTCTGATCTAGACCTGCAGATATTTTTATTTTTGGTGCAATAAACTCTCTGTATTTGGTATATTATGTCCACTTTACAAAGCACAGAGTCAAAGAATAAAAAATGCTGCTTATTGGAGAACTACTTTGCCTACTTAACTACTTTAGAAGAAAACTGGAGAGACTTAAGAAGAAAGCTCATAAATTTCACCCCTCTTTGTTCGAAAAAAGGGACCATATATACATACATATATATGTAGTTTTACTTATTATTGTATTATTTATAAAATATGTATTTATATTTTTATATCATATATTTATATATTAAATACACACATAATTTATATAATAAATATATATAATATACACAGTAAAATAAAAACAAAACACAACAAAGCAAAACAAAAAACCTTAGATTTTTCATATGTTTGAAGTGATACAAACCAGATATATTATTATTAGGCAAGAAGCAAGAAAAAAGTGAGTTATAACAAAAATGACCAACTGAAATAAAAGGAGCCAGAAAGAAATTAATTACCTGGTTTAGAGCCCAAAAGCACACACCAATTACCTACAGCAAAAGGTTTTCATGTTGAAATTCAACAGTCTATATTACAGCTCTCCCAATATACAAATTAAAAAAAAATAGAGAAGTATATCTAGATTGAATTTTGCTCATTCCAATTTTGCAAATGATCACGTTTTTACATCCATCAGAGATTTCTAATGACTTATTTGGCATGAAATTAATGATTCAAAATTTACAGTAACTTTCAATTAGGTTTTCATTCCCTCCTTTGTAATGAAAGCTGCATCTTCCGAGAGGGTTTATCACCATTTTTATTTTATGCTGACTGATGGGAACAACAAAACCCATTTTCACGGCACTAACCGAAATGAGTGGTTACTAATAACCCTAAAATAAAAGCTTCCAATGGCAAAATTGGGTATCTCATAAAAGACATCCAAAATAATTTTATAAAGGCGCTTGCTGTGGTATATTGTTCTTCATCGTTGTAATTTATTTCCATGCTCATGAGCAAACTGGTAAAATTCATCACCCTTCGGAACCCTTACTTCCAGAGCAGGAGTTTGGTTTAAATATGTATTACTCACAAATGCTATCAATTACTCTCCCAAAGATGAACCAGAGGAATAGGATATTAGTGTCTCTGCCACCACACATTTCAATATTTTTAAAAGAAGAATGAGACACACACACATATGTAAGTTTGACTTTTCTTGAGAAATAAAGACATTCTCAAGGAAATTTTGTTAATATATTATTCTGAAGAACAGTATCAATGATTGAAATGCTTCCCTGTGTAAAGGACCAGTTTACCCCAGTTACCACCATGACCGCTTCACGGACACTGAAGGGATAGCAATGCAAATTTAGAAAGATGCCACCTTCTCAATAACGGTGAAATCCACCATTTCTCTGTGGATAATACTTTCCAAATGTAGGTTCCTAAAAACTTCCTCCTAGGCTTGGCTCCAATTCCCCTAGAAGTCATTCTCCATATTATCTAGCACATCACTCCCCCACTTGAAATCATTCAATCCAGATCCAACCCTCTCTGAAATCATGTCAAAATGGTGACAATGTGTTCTAAGGCCCAACACTAACTGGCCCCTGCTACCTCACACTTTTCCCTTCACATTTTCTGCTCCAGCAAGTCTTCTAGAGCTTTCTTTTAGTTCCCTTGAACCTGCCACCTTTAAGCGTTGGTTCTGGTACTGCTACAAGCTGTCGCTTATGACTGTCACAGTCTTTCAAACTTGGTTGGCCATGGCTTCCATATTCTTTAAGCCTTGGCTTAGTTTGATTGGCACCCCAAATACCAACTCCAACATAAGGATTTAGGGGCAGATGGTTTGTTTGGAAAGTAATCAGGAAGTATTTGCTCCAGAAAGAGGGAAAAGCCAGACAAGGAAAAGAGCAATCAGTAGTAGATACACTTCTAGGTATGTTACTGTTATAGCTAGTTCTCCTCTTGGAGAGCCTCTGAGAAACAAGAAGGAAAACATGCCTTAGAATCTTCTCATTGGATGTCAGGAGGCTGGGACATTTATCCATTAACTCCCATCTCCTACCGACTGGAGGTTAATTCCCCTCCGCCCCCAGACTCCCTGTGCTTGTGCCTTCAGACAGAAAGAAGAGACACAGCACTTGAGCTGGTAAGTTGCTGGTATATTAGAACTGCCCTCCATGGTTTCAGGTGAACTCAAGGAGGCAGAAGGGATATGGGACAAAGCATCAACAGGGACTAGCTAGGTCACATCCGCAGAAACTGCTACTTTGACTTCTTAGCTCAAGGTATGCCTTCTTACGATATCCTACCTAGCATTCTCTACATATACAGACTCACATAAAGCAACTGCATAAGATTCAGACAGTAACTGCATCAAAGTGAAACTAACTTAGTGTCAGAGTGGTTAAGAACAGCTTAAGAGGAAAACTAGAATTTGAACCCACATGTAGTGGACAGCGATGGCAATGCTAAAACAAAGTGATGAGAAAAGTCATACCTAAAGGCAAGTTTTTGAAAATTACTATTATCCCTCCTTAAAACACATAACTGAAAAATATTAAAACATAAACAGGAAAAACAAACGCTCTGGAATTTTATAGAGTGCTTTTTCTTCCCCCAGGGAGTGCTTTGTGGTTTTTGTTTATTTGTTTGTTTGTTTGTTTTCAGGGAGTGCCTTGACACTAAATGATTATATATTCAATATCATTACCCCTGGGTAATTAGATCATTATTTTTCCTCAGTGTGGTATATAAAACAGGCATGCGGGTCACTGAAGAAAAGTTTTATTTATTCATTCATCCAGTTGACAACATTTATTTAGCACCTTATATATACCAGTCCCTAAATCAGAGGCTGAGGATACAACAGTCAATAGGTCCTACCCATTCCTTCCTTTGAGGAGTTCACAAAGTGGTGCAGGAGAACATCACCTAAGGATAAACAATAGGGCTAGGCAGGGGCAGAGTAAGGCCCAAGACAGGCGACCTAACCCAGAGGAGATGTCACTGAAACTCTTTTAAAATGACAAACGGAAGTTAGCCAGATGAGACCTTAAGGCATGGAAGCAGAAGCGATAGGTCAAAATAGGGGTAGAAAGTGAAGCCTGGGTGGCTCAGTCGGTTGGGCGTCTGACTTTGGCTCAGGTCATGATCTCGTGGTTTCTGGGTTCGAGCCTCGTGTGGGGCTCTGTGCCCACAGCTCAGAGCCTGGAGCCTGTTTCTGATTTTGTGTCTCCCTCTCTCTCTGCCCCTCCCCTACTCACGCTCTGTCTCTGTCTCTCTCAAAAATAAACATTAAAAAAAAAAGAAAGAAAGCAAAACTGAAAGGATTTTATGATTATTGGAAGGACATTTAAATCGGGAGTGAGGGAGGATAGTCTAGGAAAGAGGACAGGTTTCTAGCGGGGTGACTAGTGGACTATTGTGCCATCAATTGAGATAAAGAGCTATTTTGGTTAGGTGTGAGAAGATTAATGACTTAAGCATTCTTTACGTAATGAAAAATAAATAAGAATGACCCCAAGTTGAATATGCAACAAGGGACACTTCTGCAACCAGAAAGGCTAACCAGAACCCTGGAATTTGTCACAAAGTCACTGTAAACAAAAGCAAGCATAGCATTGAAACCCTGGTGTAGTTACCAGACCCTGAGCATTATCCTATCTTGGATCTCAACCCTTAAGAGATATTCCATGTAAAGGGGGTAAGGGTTTGGGAAACTTGTCACATAACTAAATTAACAGTCTGGGCAAAATACAAAATAAAAGCTTAGAAGTGAAAATTTCAAGAGCATGGGCAACACACCTAGAATCAACTGAATTGGCTACCTTCTTACACTCTGTGGAAAGGAGTGAATTATCTGAAAGGAGAAATGGTAATTTCGAGACAGACAAATGGCATACGACTTCTTCATCTGGGGAAGGATAAATTAACGGAACATTCTTTGAAGAGTCTGTAGAAGTATATGAAGAGAATCCAGACAGTTGGGTGCAGATTTATGGCAGGTACAGCCATGTATGACTGTGACCTTTAAAACCACATCATGCCCTCCTACAACATGCCCCATGAAAATACTCTTGGGAACAGACCATCAGGCTCCATTAGGGCTATCCTCTCAGATTTCCAAGGCACTTCTTGTTGCCTCTTTTACATATTGTTCTTATGCCTATAGTGCTATCTGTTTTCAGACTAATTATTGTGATCTCTGCTAACTCTTTTTAAATAACAGAGGAATTGTAATCCTAAGTAAACACTATTCTAGTTTAACTTGCTTGCCTATTTCTCAGTGGTATTACAATGATAAATTAATTTGTCAATGCCGGTAAGACCTTGAAGACAGAAACCTAATACAAATTAAGAATATGGAGTGGGCACACTTATAATTCTAAAAGCTACTTTTTAAAATGTTGTTAATAAAAACTTTTTGTTTGAAGACAGCTTCTTATGTACGGTAGTAAAGCTACATTTTTCCGGTTCCCCCAAGTCTTTATGTCATTTGTATAAGACATAATCCTGATGAAAAGCTTGTGGCAAGAAAATCAGTAGTAACTAAACTTTAAGTAATTGCTAATTTCATGAGTTCATGATAGGAAATGGTCCAAAGAATTTAGGGACTATTCATTTATGCAAGAATGAATTCATTAATTGATCATTAATTTCTATCCACATATTTCAACATTCTATTTTTTAAATGTTTATTTATTTATTTTGAGAGAGAGAAAATGAGCATGTGGGTGGGGGAGAGGGAGAGGGAGTGAGAGTGAATCCCAAGCAGGCTCCATGCTAAAATGGAGTCCATTGTGGGGCTCAATCCCAAGGCTGTGAGATCACGACCTGAGCTGATATCAAGAGTTGGCCACCAAGGTGCCCCTTAACATTCTATTTTTAATCATTTAAACAATATTATGTTTGAGGGGCACATATTTCTACCTTGGGTCTCTCAAATTCATGGGATATTATCATTATTATTGGAAAAATGAGATCTGCATTACTTTTTCTAAAAATATTTCCAAAAGTACATGAAATAAATCTTAAGACATATTTTCAGTGTGTTTATTTATGCTAAGCGTTAACTTCGAGAGTAACTGAAAAATTGAAGAAAAAGTATTTTGCTTAATTTACATGGATATTTCTAGTGATACTGACTTTCTTCTAGAATACCTGAATACACGATTTCATTTCCAATAAGATTTATATCTCTCATAAATAAAATGATTGAATAATCATTCTTATTAGGATAACTTTTTTATAGTAATTCTAAATAAACTTAATTTCTTAATTGAGATGTGATATGTTCTTCGAGAACGCACAAAACAATTGAGTAACTTTCTTGAACCTGGATAAGGTAAACATAAAACTCACTAACTTATAAATATTTAGAAAAGATTACTGCAGTCTTAGTTCTTTATTAACCACCTGATACACATTTTAGAATCTTCCTTTAATGGAACCAGATGAAGCTTTATTTTTAAATTTTCAATGGTTCTTTCCTAAGTTTTAATGATCTAGCATGGTTTTGGAGTCAGAGACTTGAAATGATGTCCCAGCTTTGGAACTTAGTAGCTGTGTGATTTCATCATGTCACCAATGTAAGCCATAGTTTGCTCATCTGTAGTCAAGACGACATTTCTTTCGGGGTGCCTGGGTGGCTCCATCAGTTAAGCGTCTGACTCTTGATTTTGGATCAGGTCATGATCTCAGGGTTCATGAGATCAAGGCCCATGTGGACCTCTGCACTGATAGCACAGAGCCTTCTTGGGATTCTCTCTCTCCCTCTTTCTCTGCCTCTCCCCTGCACATGCATGTGTGCATGCACTCTCTCTCTCTCCCTCTCTCTCAAAATAAAAAAAAAAACATTAAAAAATTCTTTTTTTAAAAGAGACATTTCTTTAAACTATTACACGGATTGAATGACCAAATAACATGTGGATCTTCATAAGCATTTAGTCAATGATAGTGAATATTACCTTATGCACATGAAGGTGTCTAGCATAGCAAGAGTTCCTTAAAACTAGTTTCCTAAAGAAAAATAGCTCCCTATTTGATTCCGAATAGTTGGAAGTGATGTAATATGTGTTGTGTTTAACATCAATGAAGGCAAATTGCTTTACTATAGAATTATACCACAATTCAATAATATGTTTCTGAGCAATGTTATGATGCCCTCATTTCTGTTATATTGAAATAATCATAACTACTATATTTACTGTTGGTAGGAAAATGCAGTTAGCATTTAATATATTAGATGTTATGCTAAGTATTTTTGCCTATATTTAGCAAGTATGCATGGTAACATTAGAAGGCAAAAGTAAGATAAGAAACAGGAAACTTGCATAGTCAGGAAGTGTCTTGAAGAAAGATATTTGATAATTATAAAAGGAAACACAGTATCTTTATAGCGAAGGAGAAGATTCTAGAAGGCATCCCCTGAAGCAGGTGATCATAGTTAACATCACCAGAAGCCAGGCATAGTGACATCATGTACTTTCTGATATGATGCACAAGTAAGGACAGAATGCCATTTCTGTAATGCCACAAAAAGTAATTTGGTCTGAAAACAGAGACCTGTGTTAAAACACGGAAGAAATAGCAGACAAACACCAAATCAGAGACATTGTATGAAATAACTATCCAATACCCTTTAAAAGTATCAAGTTCATGAATGACAATGACTGAGGAAATGTCATAGGTTGAAGGAGGCTAGGAGACTGGACAAATGCATGCGATGTAGGTCATAGACCGGATTCTGAATAAGAAAAATGGATGGTTTGGGACAATTAACCAATATGAACGAGGCCTTACACTGGTTAAGAGTACAGTACCCGTGTTGATTTCTTGTTATCAACAATTGTACCACAAGCACATAAGGTGTTAACACTGAGGAAAGCTATATGGGAACTCTTTCAACATTTCTTGAAAGTTTTTTTTTATATTTATTTATTTTTGAGAGAGAGAGAGAGAGCACGCATGAGTGGGTGAGGAACAGAGAGAGGGAGAGAGAGAATCCAAAGCAGGTTCCAGGCTCAGAGCTGGCTCAGCTCCAGCTGTCAGCACAGAGCCCAGTGTGGGGGTCAAACCCGTAGACCGCAAGATCATGACCTGAGTCAAAGCCAGAAGCTTAACCGACTGAGCCACCCAGGCACCCCCCATTAAATAAGCCTGAAATTAAAAAGAAACTTTACAAAAACAAACAAACAAAACCAAGTAATAAGTTGAAACTACTAGAAATAACAGAGCCAGAATTTCAATCCACAAATGTTTGACTCCACATCTCTTGAGTTTTGACCACTATATCATACTATCTCCCTTCTTTTATAGCAGGTGCTTCTTTTCCTACCTGTTATCAGACTTTCCATAACTGTGTTTTCTCTCTGGGACCCTTAATACTGTCAGTCATTCATGTTTTTGTTCTTAGTAGACAATAATTTCCTTTAAAATGTAGTCATAATAAGACATAGTCAGAAGGCTCCCAGATGCATGAGGCCAAAGCCATAAAAAAAAAAAGAGAAAATCTGAAGAAGGTACAGTCTTCTCAGATGAAAGTGCTGGGCCCGGACGACAGAGCAGTGCTGGGCAGAGCCACGCTGAGCCACAAGCCACTGAAGCCTGATGGAGCCATGCAGGTGCCCTCTCACCAGATGGGCACAGCCTGGACTCCACTGTTTTTTTTTTTGTTTTTGTTTTTTTGCACATTTGGGGTTTAGGTGCATCTATTTCTTACCCTCCAAGGAGGGATCCAGGGGCCAGTTTTCTTAACTTACAGAACCTTTGCTTTCTTTTTTACAGTTCTCAATGGTAATTGGCTGTTAACTGGTTTATTCACCTATTTAACTGAAATCGATCTCCTTACACAATAATATAAGAAGTAATATAAACTAAAGGACAGGAGAGTGGTATAAACAGGACCCCATATGTATGCACGTATGTAGCTATAGAAACAGAAACATGTAAAAGGACAGGCTTCCACAAAAAGCAAACATGAAAGGAAGAAACGGGCAACGGAGAGGGATATACATGGACGCAGCAGCAATACAAACTTCTTTGATATCCCCTAAAGGAAAATCTGGCTTCAAAACCATAAGTGAGCTGAGTGTATTTCAGAAATAAAGTAGCTGCCGTGGGCAGTATAACTCACAATGTTTTTTTTCATGGAGAATTTTTTTTTTTTAATAAAAATGGAATTTTAACCAACTCTCACACCCTTGGAGGAGTGGATGGGACACGGGTCGTTAATCCAGTGACTAAAAACACTGGAAGCCTAATTAAAAGATCACAATGTTCACGAGAAGGGGCTAATCAATACGTAAATATACGGACAAGAGCTGGGCTATTCCTTTTAGGAATAAAGCCCATCAATTGAATTGATTTTCTGAGTTGGAAATTCTAACTGCTTCAGTACTTTTTTGGTAACAGAACCAAGAATTTAAAATTAACCCTGCACATTGAACGATGCGCTGCACGGGACCGTTCACATGCTAGGAAACAAAATGCAATCATTGTGCAGTTACCTGATACTCGTTCAGATGAACTGGGGTTAAGTGAACTATCACCATATCTTTTGACCTCTCACATTTCATGGTTTCCAGCAAACACGTGGCTTACAGTTGCTTGCCTGTATTTGCACATTTTGAGAATTATTCAAATTAGTTTGTGGGAATATTTACCATTCTGGCCGGGTGTGGAGGAACACTGTTGAAGGGCACAGAGAAAAAAAATAACAGGGTTTTATAAAGAAGCCTTTGGAGGGTAGGTGGGTGGAGGGTGAGAACCAGAAGCCACTTCTGGATTTTTCACACTATTCTACAAGCAAGGCAGTGGATTCTGCCAGGATTCTCACGCTGAAGTGTACATGATAATCACCGAGGTTTCTCGTTAAAATACAGATTCTGGGGGCGCCTGGGTGGCTCAGTCAGATGAGCGTCCAACTCTTGATTTCGGCTCAGGTCATGGTCTCAGGGTTGTGAGATGCAGCCCCATGTCGTATCCGTGCTGAGCTTGGACTCTGCATAAGATCCCCTCTCTCCCTCTCTCTCTCTGCCCTGTCCCACTCTGCTTTTAAGTGTGTGCACTCCCGTGCTCTCTCTCTCTCTCGCTCTCTCTCTCAAATTAAAAAAGAAAATAGAGATTCTGATTCTGTAGGTCTGGGGGTAAAGGGGGGGAAATTCTGCATTTCTAACAAGCTCCCAGGGCTGCTGATACTGCCCCAGGGACCCCACTTTGAACAGCAAGTCTCGATGTCACATCATGGTCTTTGAAACACTAAGACCATTGCTGTAAGGAAAGTTTGGCAAGTGTGAAATGTGTTAAAAGGGTATACAGACTTCATTCTGGATAACATCGTCTCACTTCACCTGGTAACAGTTACTTGGCCTGGAAATTTCCATTTCAGGAGTTGAAGCCCAGAGGTACCTACTAGCCAGGACCCAAGCAATGATTTGTGGCCACAGTACGCCTGAGGGCAAGGACACTCTTCTGTTAAGTCCTTGACTAGTGATCTTCCAACGGGGCAGGGCAGGAAAAACACTGTCTTCCCTTCTTCCCCATCAGTGGAAAATAACTAAAAAGGTTAAATGTTTGCATGGTGACTGTTAATATTAATGGAATGGATGCCACGGAGTTAAGCATTGCACAAATGTTAAATCGTGTAATACTAACGACAACCTGAGAAGGTAGGTACAATTATCCTTCCCGTTTTACAGATGAGAAAAGAGATGGCAGAGCAAATAACACACTCAAAGTCACCCAGGTTGTAGTTCACAAAGGTGGGGGACTCAAATCCAGGTAGCCTGTTTCTAAGTCTGCATATCTAAACACGTTATCGAGCTGCCTTTTGACTGATATGTTCAGATCTGGAATTCAGTGAAGGCCAAGTTCATCAGGAGAGTAATTCAAAACTTGATGACGGGGTGAAATTGAAATTTAGGCCAAGTTCAATTTTAACGTTTCACCTTTCTTGGTTAATTTCTCTTTTTTAAGTTTTTATTTGGAAATAACTTCAAATTGAGGTTACAAACATAATGCAAAAAACCCTCCATACTGTTTATGCAGACTCACCAATTTTTAATAATTGGTCACATTTGGCAACTTCTGGATTTTTCAAAAGCTGTGTAAAAATGTATGCCCTCCCAACGCAGCTTCTAAGAGCTGCTCCCATAGGAAAACCTACCAATCTCTACAGCCTACTCTGCAGGGTATCAGGATTCCGGTGGCTAACTCTTGCCCCATTTATCAGCAGTGAAGCTTACTTGACATTTTTTCTCAGGCAGCTGCTTCATAATAAGAAATTCCTGGCGATTCATCACCAATTGAGAGTGGCTACAGGTGGTTCGCTTCTAGTCCCACTGGCATTTTAACAGACAACCTCCACTAAAGAAAGAGACACCAGCTTTCTGAGGCTGGAAACCCAGGCACAGCAGCAGTTCTAACAGGATGATAATTTATGAACAAACCATGTGAGATTTTGACTATTTTCCCTAGTAAGCAATAGGCTATATTTTGGTAAGAAGAAATAGACAAAAAGAAAGATAACAAAAATTGGTATAACCAATATTTTTAAAAGATACTAACATACTAGCTTGTCCAAGCAATCCCAATCCCAAAATGTCTTTTATCTTTTATCTTCTGTACTTTAAGATTTTTCACAAGAATTAAGTCTCTTTGCTTTTAGTTGTGTTCTCTCTTAAAGAGCATTCTGTTCCATTTACATTTTGCTAAGTTTTCAGTGTTACAAAATATTTCCCTGAAAAAGAGTCATGTGAAAGCTTTATCATTTTATAACTTCAGGGTGAGACTTTGTTTTGTGGTCATTTTTCTAAAATTAACTGTTATTAAGTCTTCATGGACTCACGGAGAGATCTCAGAAAAGATGATCAAAAATAGGTTGGAGAAGAGAATCTAGCAAACAAGAGTAAATGAAATTATTTATTCCATCTGAGATATGGCTGTGGGATCCCATTTTTATAGCTTTATGATTGTAAAAGGTTAATGTGAATGAAATCTTCTAAGATTTCACAGAAGCCTCAAGTGTTTACCTCACTTGTGACTTTGAAAGCTGGGCAGAGATTCCTTTATCTAGAATTATTTTACAGCCATCATTGGTAACAGATGATGAAATTAAGGTTACCCCCTATGACTCTAATTTTATAGAAATAATGGTGCCTGTCCACTAAAGACACAATATGGAGAAATAAGATGAAATTGAACTGAAATAGAATAAAATCACGTGTGATTAAAAAAAAATGTTCTTTCTTGATTTGGAAAACGAAGTCTTGTTATACACATGAAAACTGATCATTGTGGGCTTCATAAAACTATCTTAAAACTCTCCAACATCGCTTCTATGTCTGAGGTCGTTCCTAGATTCAGGAAGGGTCTCAAGGGTATCTTAAATAATCACTACTATACATCTGTTTAGATGATGATATAAGTAAAAGGAGTTTACTAAACTCAGCACATTAGGTGAGGAATGCTTAATTTGTACCATTACAACCATCAGCTGGAGAAGGAATAGATCTTTACATGTATTTATTTACTGGCTTTAAGGCAGGCGGACCAGCTCATTTCCCTGGGATACAGAGGAACAGAACTCATTTACTCTAATCTCATGTTAGTTTTGTGGAATGGAACAGAGAGAGGTCTTCATTTTCTGTTTTTAAAAACATGTTTATTTTGAGAGAGAGAGAGAGAGAAAGAGCACGTGCATGCGTGCACACAAGCAGGGGAAAGGCAGAGAGAGAGGGGGAGAGAGAATCCCAAGCAGGATCTGTGCTGTCAGGACAGAGGGAGACACCAGGCTCGATCCCATGAACCATGAGATCATGACCTGAGCCAAAATCAAGAGTCTGACACTTAACTGTCTGGGCCACCCGGGCACCTCACCATGCCCTTATTTTCCATAAGGGCCCTCGACTAATATTTTCTTCAGGACAGAGAGAATTAGTCTCAAAGATAAGTGACTTAAGTAAATAATAATAATAGTAAAATCAACTAATTAAACCTAAAAATTTAGTTAGAAAGACTCATGCAGACAAAACTCATCCTAGTCTGTTATTAAACTAGAGGAAAATCCTAAGAACAAAGGCAAGTAAGGCCAAGTTGATAAACTGTAAATGTCTTGGCTGAAACGGAGCAATTCAAACGCTCGAGCGGCAAGTGTATTCAAGCAGCCAAAGTAAAAATAAATAAAAACAACTTAACTGTTAGTTAAGGTGTGAACAGACCTGAGGCAAAAATGTGTAGTCTAGAGAGTAGCCTGATCTAGATAGCAAATTAAGTAGACTTTTGAGTTAATCATTTAGAAAAATCAGCACTTATCAACAGGTTTTCTGATGCACAGGAAAAAAAAGAAATTGTGCAGAATGAGAAAACGAGGCACAGAGAGGCCAGAAACCAAGCTGTCACCACGGACATTCACATTCAGCCCGCCAACATCAGCATTATGCCAACAGGAGACCTATGGAGGTGTTAGCTGAAATGATGTTATTTTCTTGGAAAAAACAAATAAACAAACCCCAGAAGACTTAAGTTTTTAAATGAAGGTTTCTGTGTAAATTCACATAGTCTGAGGATCTCCACCAAGAACAGACCGATTTTTAAAATTAAAAAAAAAAAAAAAAAGACCACATCAAAAAACATACAAATCTCACAAAAAACCTTACCTGCATTATGATAGAGAGGGAACAGAATTTCATTTCATGTTGCTGGGGTTTCTTATATAAAGTATCAATCTTCCTACCAACATATAGATTTTTTTTTTTTAAGCTAAGAGTGTGTTTATGTCTGGCCAAAAGCACACTGGTGTCTTCTTGGCCAAAAAAAAAAAAAAGAGGGGAGGGGTTACAATATAGATATAAATATATAGATACATATCTGTCTATCGGAGACTCTTAGAGATCACTTGGGAATTAACTTATTTGGGGGTTATTTTTTGTTATAAAGAATAAAGACTCTCAAATAGCACTGCCTTACAATCTCATTTTTATTTGATATTTTCAATGTCCTTTCATATCCATTTCATTTTTAGTCTCAAAACAGCACTAGAGGATAGTCAAGGCAGGCATTTTTCCCCCTTTCTTCCAGGTTATAAAATTGAGGCACAGAGAGGCCAAAAACCAAGAAAATGAGTTTTGGAGCCAAGGTTTCATGACTTCTAACCCTGGTTTCCTTCCACCAGGACAGTGGTACTTCTCTAGAAGCTGTGAATCAGAATTTCATAAACTGTGGTTTCAGAAAGCAAAATAGTTTTAATTTGACTGGCTATTGAATCAAACTTTGTGCCCAAGCAACATATTAAGTAATATGGATATAGAAATATAGAAGAAAATATCAAAACTGTGGAGTTTGAAGGTCCACACAGAGGAGAAGAAATAAATCCAGACTTGTTCCTAGGTTTATAGTCAGAAGCTTCTAGATCTGCAGTCTGACAACTGTGTGACTTTGAAGAAAGGACAAAAATATCCAAATAAGTACCAGTATTTGAATATAAAGCATCTGGCTCATTGCATGCCATATGGTAGGGACTTATACAAATTTTTCACTTTCCTTTGTCTAAGAAAACATGCTCTTTCCTTTAATCTGTCAAAGTTAAAACTAGGTTTTAACATCTGCTTTTTTTGCAATAATGATTTAAGAAATGTTATTTAAACCTAAAAGGATAACGGGGAGACTATAATCAAATTGTAGCATACATACATAATATAAATACTAATGTGTATGGCTTCCACATGACCCATATATGAGAAGGGAAAAGAAATCAGTGTGTTTCGACATGTGAGGTAAATGATTTCTAAGTTTTCCTCTGCCCTGAAATTATAAGATATTTTTGTGGATAGGAGAAAAGGGAAAACTCCTACTCCAATTCTACTCTCTTCCTCTTACTAGAATATTAATGTAAGATTCCAACATGCTGTTTAGACTGCATTTATAAATGATGGTGGTGGAGGGAAAATATTTCTTTATAAAATCATGCTTCCAAGTCAGACACTGCTTTTTATCTTTCTCTGCACAGTTCCGAGGCAGCTGGAAGGAGGAGGGAAGGTGCATCTCTAGGAAAACCGAATCTTCTAGCTTTCTCACTCAACTCCTGCTTATCTAGAGCTGGGTTAGTTAGCCAAATGCCCTTAGTATGCCCCTAGCCACATATATCTTTTCTCTTTTTTGTCTGATTTGTTGACAGAATGCATGCTCTTGGGCATGAAAACTACATTATTTGGTGATAAGATTTGAGAATCTCCCTCTTCCCTTAGGGCTTAAAGTTAAGTCCTGTTTCCAACTAAATTACCAGAGAGCTTTGCATCAAGGATCATGAAGATTATGACATCAACGAGCCTGATTAATAAAGTGAATGTGTTCTTTCCCATTTGCCATTTCCCCTTCTGCTAAAGCCTCTCAGTAACATCAAGGGAGAGAGTAGCTGTACTTTGGTGCCTGGGTGGTGTGGGGGTAGGAGGGAGAATGTTTATGGACAGTATTGAGCCCCCTGGTGATAATACTACCTTAGCATTACAATTCTGTCATCATCCCCCCAAACCTGATTCTACCCCCAGGAAGGCATAACAGAAATGGAGCAAATCAGGCAAGATTGGAAAGGTGGGGAGGCCAACTGAGGAAAGTTTTAAACACGAGTCACTCTTTAAAATTTGGAAATCTCAGACTAATACTTAACCATCACATTTAAGAAAGCAAGAACGTATGTAGAAAAATATTTTTAAAAGTAACCTATTAACTAAATTTATAAGTTCCTAGACATAAGACTTACTTAAATGAAGGACTCTATGTGGCAAATTTTTCCAGGAAAGAAAAAGGAGACTAAGATATATTATTAATTCTATTGTTGTAAAGGGAAGTGTGGACCTAGGGGTGTGTGTGTGTGTGTGTGTGTGTGTGTGTGTGTGTGTTCTGTTGATAATGACAGGAAAATGGGTACAGGACCGATTTCTAACTCTAAGAAATGTTTGGTGATAGCTAAAATTCTTGTTGTTTTCTTTTTAATTTTTTAATGTTTATTTTTGCGAGAAAGAGAGGGAGAGGGAGAGAGGGAGGGAGGCAAAGAATCTGAAGTAGGCTCCAGGCTCTGAGCTGTCAACACAGAGCCTGACATGGGGCTTGAACGCACAAGCCGTGAGATCATGACCTGAGCTGAAGTCAGATGCTTAACCAATGAAGCCACCCAGGCGCCCCTAAAATTCCTGTTAAAAACCAAAACAAACAAACAGACTGTGACAATGACAGAGCTGAAATAATAAATGTTTCTACCAGTGATACATATTTAAAAATCTGAGCATGGAATACCAGATAAGTTTCCAAGCTGAAGCTCACGATTTTGTGCTTGGTGTCGAAAGCCGAGTGTCACCCCCACACTAACAGGAAGAAAAATGGACCATTACAGCATCATGATTTATCTTGAGACTAATCAGAGAATTGAGGTCACACGGTAACCAAGAGAACCCTACTCCAACGAGAAAAAATATTCTTTTTTTTTTTTTTTTAATTTTTTTTTTCAACGTTTTTTATTTATTTTTGGGACAGAGAGAGACAGAGCATGAACGGGGGAGGGGCAGAGAGAGAGGGAGACACAGAATCGGAAACAGGCTCCAGGCTCCGAGCCATCAGCCCAGAGCCTGACGCGGGGCTCGAACTCACGGACCGCGAGATCGTGACCTGGCTGAAGTCGGACGCTTAACCGACTGCGCCACCCAGGCGCCCCGAGAAAAAATATTCTTCAAGGCAAGACAAGACACATGAGCGGCCGCACTTTTGGGAGAGCACAGCAAAGGAAAGTGAGTAAGCAGAAATCCGCTAACACTTTAACCGATGACCTTCTTTGTCTGCCTAGAGATTTCATCCGTTGTGGCTGACAGCAGAACTGGGCCAATTTATGGAAACTTCAATTGGATGCACCCCACATTTGAACTTTTACAAAGCGTATTAGGTACTGCAATATTGTGAGCAGATTGTCAAATGCAAGACATTTCTGATAGACATTGTCCTAATCTAAAACTTTCTCATTTTCTCTTTGAAAATCTTGTTCTAAACCCAACAGGGAATCATTTCTGAATCTGTCATTTTGTCTGGGGTTGCCTGAATATGGAAAAGAAAAGGGATGATGGAATTCATCATCAGCGGAGATGGGGACTTTGCTTGCCTCTCAGCCTCAGACCACATGCGTTCTACGCGGACAATTCAGTGAATAATCTCATGGTGAGTTATAATTAATTCCATTTTAGCTGTTAGCAGTTGTTCTCTTAAAATAGGAAAGTCTACACATATACAATGAAGGATTTTGGCCCCAAATTTTGATATAACCATCAAATCAGTGCCACTTTATATCTCTAAAGTCATTGGCTCCGTCAGTTCTCTCTCTTTCTTTTTGAAATTGTCTTCTTTAATGTTTATTTATTTTTGAGAGGAGAGAGAAAGAGAGAGAGCACGAGCAGAGGAGGAGCAGAAGGAGAGAGGGACACCAAATCTGAAGCAAGCTCCAGACTCCGAGCTGTCAGCACAGAGCCCGACGTGGGGCTCGAACTCACGGACGGTGAGATCATGACCTGAGCTGAAGTCGGACGCTTAAACGACTGAGCCACCCAAGTGCCCCGTCTGTTAGTTCTATTGTTAAGTCAGTAATGGTCATAACATTTGAAAGGTTAAAGTTGTGTTTTCCCTTTGTCATATCAAACTGAAAAATACATGAGTTCACTGATGGTAAGATCACTGGTATTATCTGTGATAGCAAAACTAAATAACTTTTCACTAAATGTTAAATCAGGTATTTATGAGAAAAAGGACTATCAAAAACTGCTGGAACCAAGTGGGATATACTTTATAGACACATTGTGAGTGTGGGCTTGGCTGCCTCGGCTAACAGCTGAGTTTCATCACTTAGTGGTAGCTGGAGGCCTCTAGGCAGCTTATTTGATTTTTCCCCTTACTCAGTTCTCTCATCCACAATACCTGGATGGCAAGCATATTTAAATCATAGGGTTATTATGAAGATTGAAAAGCTAATCCATGTAAGCATTCAGCCTGACAGGTACAATAGGATACCACTGACCAAGGAAGGTAAGTGAGGCCTGAATTGATATCCTGTCATCCCCACTATACAGAAACTACACCTCGTTACAAGTTACATTACTTGTTTAAGGAGCCAACGCTGGTAAAGGATAAACTCAGGCTGAAACATGTTCGGAGACTTCCAGATTTAATTTTTTTGCCCTTTATATCAAACTTTTTCACTGAGATACCTAATTTGGTTATCTGAATCATAAATGTTTCTGGTGAAATCTTTTTCAGACCAAGAAAGTAATAAACCATGCAAAATGGCAGATGCCAAATTCATGTGACTTTTTAAAAAATGTTCTCGGGAGGCCTGGGTGACTGAGTCGGTTTAGCGGCCGACTTCGGCTCAGGTCATAATCTCATGGTTCGTGGGTTCCAGCCCCGTGTCAGGCTCTGTGCTGACAGCTTGGAGCCTGGAGTCTGGTCCGGATTCTGTGTCTCCCTCTTTCTCTACCCCTCCCACACTCATGCTCTGTCTCTGTCTCACTCTCAAAAATAAACATTAAAAATTTTTTAAATGCTCTCTAAATTCATAGATTAAAAGAAAACAAAATCATCCAAGAGCAATCTCAACTTTGAATATTCAATTCATTATCTTACTAGAGAAATTAATGGTTAATTTAATTAATAGTTAAATTGATAGTGGCTTCTCAAAATAATTCTTCACTTTCTATAATACCTTATATTCAATTATGAATCTAAATTGCAATTGCAGAACTAAATAGTAGAAAGTGATCATAACAAACAACATTTATATGCCAATTAAAGCAAAAATTTTTTCATAGCAGAGAAAAGGAAACTCAAAATGTCAAAGCACTTACTGCAGCTTGCCGGTGAGTATTGGACAAAATTCCATGGATCTTCACTTTGTCTTTTTCCATCTGGTCTATGTTCACCCACAAATTCCGGCTGGCTGAATCGGAGGGACCATATATCCGAGATATATAGTAATTGTGATCTGTGTCCTCCTGTAATAAAAGAATAATGCACATCAAGAACAGAGATAGCATGGAAGAAACTTGAAGGCATTACGCCAAGTGAAAGAAACGCGACAGAGAAAGACAAATACTGTCTGTTCTCACATATATGCAGAATCTTAAAGAGGTGAACTCGGGGTGCCTGAGTGGCTTAGTCAGTTAAGTGACTGACTCTTGATTTCAGCTTAGGTCATGATCTCACAGTTGTGAGATCCAGACCCGCATGGGGCTCTAAACTGGGCATGGGGCCTGCTTAAGATTCTCTCTCTCCCTCTTCTTCTGCCCCCCTCGCCCTTCCCACCAACCTTCCCCTGGACTCACACAGGTTTTTGTGCTCTCTAAATAAATAGACAGATATAAAATAAAAATACAATACAATACAATACAGTAAACTAGCTGAACTCATAGAAAAACAGAGGACAATGGTGGTACCAGGGGCTGTGGGGTGGGGGGGTGTTGGCTAAAGAGTACAAATTTCCAGTTATAAGACAAATACGTTCTGGGGATGTAATCCACAGCATGGTGACTGTAGTTAACAATACTGTATTATATACTTTCAGGTAGCTAAGAGAATAGATCTCTCACCACGAAAAATAAATGGTAATTATGTGATGTGATGGAGGTGTTAGCTAATGCTATGGGGTAATCATTTTGCAGTATATAGTACACCAAATCAACAGGATGTACACTTTATTTATTTAAAAAAAATTTTTTTTAACGTTTATTTATTTTTTTTTGAGACAGAGAGAGACAGAACATGAACGGGAAAGGGTCAGAGAGAGGGAGACACAGAATCTGAAACAGGCTCCAGGCTCTGAGCTGTCAGCACAGAGCCTGACGCGGGGCTCGAACTCACGGACCCTGAGATCATGACCTGAGCCGAAGTCGGCCGCTTAACCGACTGAGCCACCCAGGCGCCCCAACAGGATGTACACTTTAAACGTATACAATGTTCTATATAAATTCTATCTCAATCAGGCTGGGAAAAAAAAAGCATTTAAGTCACTATATACCCAATGTATATAATTGCCAGCGTTATACACAGAGTTCCATTAAAAAGAAAAAAAAAAAAAAAGCTCTCAAAAGGAGAAAAAAAAACACAAAACCCTAGAGATACTGTCCCTAAAATTCTTTAAAAATCAAACAAAAATGATATTATGCAACTAGAAATATTACTATTCTTCAAAATAGCCAGAGGAGTTAAATAACCTCTGAAGGAAGTGAATTAGATTTAAAAATAAATAAAATAAACCTCTTTAGAGGAAATTGTTAAATAAAACACAGAGAAAAATATACACTCTGTTTACAATAGTCTTTTTACCACAGTAATTGTAGGGATCTAATTGCTGCCCAAACAAAATGTCACTTTTGGAGCTATTTACTGAAAACCTGAACTATAATTACTATTGAGTGACAACAAACCCAAACTTCTCTTCTTTAAAACGAGGTCTTTATATGAAGACCTGCTTTCAGTTAATGATCCCAGAAATGGAAATAATACATTTTTCCCCTATAATTTGGGTTATTAAATTCTACTTTTATTTGAATTCTCACTATTGATTATCACAATGGTGCCTGTCACAAAGCCTTTAATTTTTGTGCTCTCACTGAATGAAGAGATTTACATGTTTTAAAAGGCAATTTTACTGAGGAAAACCCAGAAAAATCATATGATTCTCGACTAACTTGGACTGCAGTTAATTTTTTCTAAACATAAAATATAATTGTGCTTATCGATTTGAGGAGTCTGCTAGGTAAAATAAATTTAAAAACATTCATGTCTGATGAATGTTTGTACGAATGTAAGGATAATGTTTGTAAGAATGTATGTAGGAATGTAAGAATAATGTTTGCCAAATACAGTGTATGTGATTTGAATCATAAAGTTTAGAATGTGAATTTTGTCTAATGCATTTGTTACTGAAGTGCTAATTGAATAAAATACGATTATTCTTGAAATCTAGTGAAAACAATTCCATGTACCTTTCAAGTCATCAGGCTAGAAATATATAAAACTGACTACATAAAGGAAAGGAATTTCCTATGCAGCATTCTAAATAGGTTTTGTCCCATGACCAAAAGAAAAAATATGACCTTAGATATAAATCTTGATAACAGTGATGAAATGTTAACAGTAAGATAAAAGAAAAAATACTAGGTAAACGTCCAACCTCCAATTGAACTCTGGGTATCAGATACAAATTATGGGTACAACCCTGATGAAAGATAAAAAAAAGTTCTTTAGAGAAAGGAGGAAAAAAAGGAGATACAAAGAAAGAAGCATGAATAAGATTTCATGCAGCCCAAGAGAGATTTCATATCCTAGTGGTTTTCTAGCACTCCTTTCCAGAACATTATGACACCGACTGCCTGGGTTCTAGGAGGTAACGAGCATTTGGTTGTGTCTTCGTCACATGTAGAACTCCTTCCTACTGTCTGGTGCTTCACTACCAGAAGCTTTGTGGCGGGTACCCTCCATGACATTGGGCACAAGCCATTCTGCCCATGTCATTGTTACTGGCCACAGTAGCTGGGGGGCACCGGAAGCACACAACCTAAAAGGAACCAATTCATGAGACATGTAGGAATTCAGGTAAAGAGGAGATAACTGCCCTTATTGTGATTTCTGAGATATGTAGGTATGAGACCTATGACTACTGTGCCACCATTTGCTACCATGAAGAAACCCTGCCTGAAGGCAAAGCAAACATGGATAGAAACAGAGCCATTATCTCTGAAAAAAATAAAAAAAAGAAAAAAGAAAAGAAAAGAGAAGGGATGAGAAGAGAAGAGAAGAGAGAAGGAAAGGAAAGAAAAGAAGCCAGATCAAGTGCATCTAGCGCATTCTGGGCTTGTACACTTAGCTGAACCATTAAATTTTTTAATTGTCAAATCCCTTAAATAGACACTTTTTCTAAAGAAAAAGTGTCTGTTTAAGGCTAACATCCAGATGGCTAACAGACACATGAAAAGATGCTCGACATCACTTATCATTAGGGAAATGCAAATCAAAACCACGATGAGATACATTACACCTGTCAGAGTGGCGAAAATGAACAACTCAGGAGACAACAGACATTGGCGAGGATGTGGAGAAAGGGGAACCCTTTTGCACTGTTGGTGGGAATGCAAACTGGTGTAGCCACTCTGGGTAACAATATGGAGGCTCCTCAAAATATTAAATAAAACCACCCTAAGACCCAGCAATTGCACTACTAGGAATTTATCCAAAGGACACAGAAATGCTGAATCAAAGGGACACATGCACCCCAATGTTTATAGCAGTGCTATCAACAACAGCCAAATTATGGATAGAGCCCAAATGTCTATCAACTGATGAATGGATAAAGAAGATGTGGTATATAGACATAATAGAATACCACTCAGTGATGAAAAAGAATGAAATCTTGCCATTTGCAACAACATGGATGGAACTGCAGGGTATTATGCTAAATGAAATAAGTCAGAGAAAGACAGGTATCATATGATTTCACTCATATGTGGAATATGAGAAACACAACAGATGAACATAGGGGAAGGGAAGGAAAAATAAGATAAAAACAGAGAGGCAGGGAAACCAAAGACTCTTAAATACAGAGAACAAACTTAGGGTTGCTGGAAGAGAACTGGTGGGGGGATGGGTTAAATGGGTAAAGGGCATTAAGGAGGGCACTTGCTAGATTGCTCACTGGGTGTCATATGTAAGAGATGAATTACTGGGTTCTACTGAAGCTAACACAACACTGTATGTTAACTAACTTGAATTTAAAATAAACAAACAATTAAATAAACAAACATCAAAAAAAAACCACCTTGAGTTGGATTATTGTCAACCAAAAGAATCCTACCTGACAAACATGTTTTGGTAACTTTCAAGAGACTTACGCAACATTGAATAAGGCAGTCTCATCTACAGATTTATAGATCTTGATAACAAACATGTTTTCAATTCTGGTATTCTAGCTAATTATACAGTAGGAATGGAAACTTGTACCTAAACTGCCGGAAATCATCAAGTCTGAATTACAAATGATAATGATTCATTTAATTTTTCCATGAATCACATATAAGGGGCGTTTTGAAAAAAACAATAAGTTCAAATAAAACTTTCAATTTTTCTCCCTATTTTTTGTATTATTATAAAGAGTTTAGCAACACAGAGATGTGATCTTTAGGTGAATGATGTAATAGAGTCTATCATGCAGCCAAATTACCATATTACCATATAAATACCAAATAGATATTCTCTTTAAAATTACATACTTTCGGTTTTGAGCTCAATATAATTGTTGCAATCAACATATCTAAAATGATTTTGGTATTTCCCTTAACCCCTAAATCTCTATAGTTAATCAAGAAATAGTCTTATAAGGTAAAGGATATCATTATACTTAAATAATGGATTATCTGCAAAAATATACATGATTTTTGTCTGATTACAATCACTGATATGTCTAACTGAAAATAATGTTCATTTTTACTTAAACCAGAGCTTCTCAAGATAATATCACATCTTTGAAAGTACTGAAAAACTAAAGACTAGAGTTTGATGTTAGACTTCTATAGCCCATGCTTGCCAAGTTGTCATGGCAACTTTCATTCAAAGAGGAAGACAATTTATGGTTTACCTAGGAATTTAGAGGCACGAGTTTATAAATTCCAGGGAGAGGTGTTTGGCTCGATTTTTCAAGGAAAGCCATAAAATAGATGTTCTAAAAATGTGACATTTTAGCACTACTAAATTATTCAAACCACATCTTGTCCTTTATAGGAGTAATGGTACTTAAAGAGTTGTCAAAAGCCACTTCAGGCACAAAGATTTCCCTTTTCTGCTCGAAAGCAAACTATACTAACACCATAGAAAATAAAACAAAACACTACTGTGATATGCCTACTTGCCAATTCATTTAGGAAACCAACTGTTACTGAAAGTGGATGGCACAGTAGGTAGCTATAAATCCTATAAATCCATGTTTCTCAAATATGCCTGCAAATGTGCAGCCGTAAACAAAGGACAAACACCAAAAATACAGAGGGAAAAATCATCATGTCTGTACCTAACCATTCTGCATCCATCAGCTTACACAATTCTAACCCAAATGTTGTCTTCTCTTCTATTATTGATGTTACATTGGTTTTATGATGGATAATTTTTATGGGTGCCTCACCCTGTCTTATGCAGTAACAGCATTGGAATTCTAAATTTATTCCACTGAGAACTTAAAAAAAAAGGAATAGATTGTATGAACATCACTGTGCTAGTCACTTGAAATATATAATCAAAGTTCTTAGGTATTTAGCGTCAAATCAATTGGTTGCCTTCCAAAGACTGTTTCATAATGAATAAAGGAATATAATGTGAATGGTTCTTACCAAGTGTTAATATATAGCAAATATATTACTTTGTCACATAACATGAGTTCTCAAGGACCACATAATGCTCATAAAGGTTTAAAAGTAGTATTTTAAAATATTATTTGTGTATATTACATTCCTTAAAACCAGAGTTAAAATATAGTTCTCTAGGATCTAAAAAATTAATGTTCATACAAGAAGCTAAAAGAATATGGTACAATAATAAAATAAGAAAAACAGTGAGCTGATAGCACTCAGGGAAATAATTATGGAGATGAATTTATTAGCTGCAATAAGAACGGAATACGCATGACAAAATTCCTATTTAGGGCATAGAAAACAGTCTTGAGACGTGCACACAAATGAAGTGGAAAGGACGAAGAAAATAAGTATCTAGGATACATCATATAAACTATAGAAAAAGATCATATATATGATATATACATACATTACATGTATATACACACACACACATACATGTAAAGACACAGAAATGTATTTTATTTATTTATTTTCATGTTTATGTATTTTTGGTACAGAGGATCTGAAGTGGACTCTGTGTTGACAGCAGAGAGCCTGACACAGGGCTTGAACTCACCAACCGTGAGATCATGACCTGAGGCAGAGTCGGACGCTAAACTGACTGAGCCACCCAGGCGCCCGAAAAGTTTTTTTTTTTTTTCATGTATTAGGAGAACAATTATTCCGAGGTAACGAAGACTAGAATCTATATATCATGTCCCAAGAAAAGATACAATAGAATTTTGAATATTAAGAAATTTCCTGGTGAGGGGCAGCAGGGACTTGCACAAATGGCGGTGTAGGGAGATCCCGTACTCACCTCCTCAGGGACACACCAATCTACAACATATGAATCATTTCCCTCTGAAAAAGATCTGCAAACTAGGTGAGCTGCTTTTCTGCAATAAAGGATAAAATACCACATTGGGATGGGCTGGAGGAACAGAGACGTGGTCTCACCAAAATCCCACCCCGGGTGTGAGGACACACAACAGGGAAAGGTCTCACCTGCTGGGCGCCTGTCCTGGAGGAGCAAGGAGTTGGTGACCCACATTAGGCGCCCAGACACCCCTGGGATCGGCACCAGAGAAATGAGCCCCTAAAATATCTGGCTTGAGAACCAAGAGTGCTGATGTCCAAGGGGCCCAAAGTGCTATAGGAAACTGAGATTCCCTTTTTAAAAGGTTTGAGTTAAGTCTCACTTGCCTCCAGACTGACTAGGGGAAAAAAAAATAAATAAAAGCAATTTGGAAAGCACCTGGACTATATGTGAAATTCATTTGCTAATCTAAAAGCATCTGCTGCAAAAATATAACTTCATACATACATACACCTGCTGTAATAGGCGGAATGACTGACTAAGCCAAGGCAGCTGCTGTAGTAGGTGGACAGGTGAAACTCTCTCTCCCTGGAGATGGAGGCACTGGGGGATGCCATCTCCACTTACCCGGCTAGCACAGGTAGGTGAGCTCAAACTTGGCAGCCTCCTGACCGCTTGCCAAGGCAGGCGGGGGTGAGTGGTGGTGGTACTATCTTGCTGAGGCCGGAGAGTGCAGCTGGTGGCAGGGCCCCCTTGTTCCACGGTTGGGGCAGGGGAGGGCGAGTGGTCGTAGCATTCTCCAGCTCCCTAACCAAAGTCTGAGAGCGTGGGCAGTTGCAGTACTTTACCCCCCACCCCGCTCCCTGGCTAGGGTTGGCGAGCCTGAGTGGTCACGGCATTCTGCCACTCCCGACCTAAAGCTGGCAGACGTGCGCGCGCACGCACACACGCACGCGCGTGCGCGCACACACACGGACAGAGAACTCTCCTGTTGCATTCCTCAAGCCCACAGGTGTGTGCAGTCAAGACATTTTCCCTGCTGTCTTTATGAAGACCCTACACCCTCTAGCTGCCTAGCTAAAGCTAGTGGGTGTATGCAATCCACACAAGGACCCCCCCCCCCCCCCGCCTTTAACTCTTTAACTGCCTGGCTCCCCAGGGAAGGTAAGAATCAGAAGGATAGTTCCTGAGTTCTTCTCAGGCCACCGTAACCCAGTCGTCCTGTGAAAAAGGCCTATTTAACTTAGTCCAGAGCTTCAGCCTGAGAAATAGGCTTTGGGTTTCGCACACATTTGGAAGCTGAGGAGGTGCCCCCAAAGGATGTAAGCAGGGAGCCAGCATACTTGCACACCCACCCCCCTTCCGGCCTCACTACAGCTCAGCTCAACAGAACAGAGTTTAAATACTCATCTGGAGCCCCAAGTTTTGCAACTGTCACCCAGAGGACACCTCCAGATCCCCTGGCTTGGAGGCCAGCAGGGGTTATGATAATGGCCCCACAGGACCATAAGTATTTATACTGTAAAAACTGCTACCAGAGGGTCTGCTTTCTTGTTTCCAGCCTGAAACTAAGCGCTAAATGAGATCCCTCCATCTTGGAATACTGATGGATCTTGGCACACTCTGAAAATCAGGGACATACCAAGAATAAATCAGGGGGGTTAGAAAATCACAAAGAATCAAGAAACCACCAAGATCTAGGACAAGTTTGAACAAGAAGATTCATCATCTACACAAGGCCACTCCTTCAGACTGAGAGAAGTAGCTGTTTCACTACTACTAGAAACTAGGAGTTTCTGTTTCTAATCCAGAGAAACAAACACAGAGAGTCAAGGAAAATGAGGGAGCAGAGAAATATGTTGTGAATGAAAGAAAAAGGCAAAACCCTTGGGAAAAGACCTTAATGATACAAAGAATTCTTTACCAAGTAGATAAAGAATTCAAAGTAATGATCATAAAGATGCTCGCTGAACTCCGAAGAAGAATGGATGAACACAGTGAGAACTTCGACAAAGAGACAGAAAATGTAAGAAAGTATCAAACAGAAAGCATAGAGCTGAAGAATATAATAAGCGAACTGAAAGATATACTAGAAAAATGGAGAGGTTCAACAACAGACTGGAGCGAGCTGAGGGATGGATCAGCAAGCTGGAAGACAAAGCAATGGAACTCACCCAGATAGAGCATTAAAAGGAAAAACAAAACAAAACAAAACAACAACAACAACCCACAATGAAATCTTGCCATTTGTGACGGCATGGGTGCATCTTGAGGGCTAATGCTAAGTGAAATTAAGTCAAGTAGTCCACCTATAAGAGAAATCTAAAAAAACAAAATAAAAAGTCAGAGCCACAGATACAGGGAACAGATTGGTGGTTGCCAGAGGGTTGAGGTGCAAAATGGATGAAGGGAATCCAGAAATATAAACTTCCAGTTATAAAATAGGTAAGTCACTGTGATGTGATGTTCATCATTAGGATACAGTCCCATGAATAATACTGTATTAACTTTGTATGGCAACAGATGATAACTAGATTCATTGTGGTGATCACTGCACAATGTATACACATATGGTGGATCACTATGTTGTACATCTGACACTAATATAATATTGTATGTCAATTATACCTCAATACATTTTTTTTTAAAAATCAAAAAATGAAGAAGTCTCACAGACATTTGGAAAGACAAACCAACTTATCCATAAGGGATTTCTTCCTCCATAAGGAGGAAAAAAAGCTTTGATAGTCTGATACTTCTCCATGAGATCCAGTGGAAACAAGGTCTACACAATCACCAAGTAGAAGAAAGTTACGACTCAAGAAGTTTTTGCCCAACAAATCTATAATATAAATATAAAGGCAACAAACATATGTTTTCTTGCTTTCTATCTTTCTTTTTTTTTAAAGATGTGTCTGGAATCTTGGAAACTTGACTGCTCTACATTCTCTTACAAGTGGACCTTGAGAGCTTGTTTGAAGGTTCTAGCAGAGCACACAGCTACTTGTATACCCTTGACTGCAATACACTCCTCATCTACCGGGGAAGGTCATCCTCTTCCACCTACGATGCAGCTTCAGGAGGGACTCACATGGAGTGCTAAGGGAGGAAGGGGACACCTGCTTCGCCAGCCAGATGAGCCGAATCAACCCTGGCAATTAATGAGGTGACAGATGTCACAGCCAGATCACCCTGACATCCACATATTTTTCATAAGTAAAAATACAGAGAGGAAATACCATAAATGAGACTTTCTTAAAATGTAGTACCTAATTATACAATCAAGGGGTGACTCAAACATGGACACAGGAATGGAGAAGCTCTCGTAAACATACTGATGGTGAGCACCTACTCAACGGAAATTGCATTAAGGGAAATAAGACAATTTCATTATTATGGTTATAAGTCAGAATATAGATGATATGAATCATGAAAATACAAAAACAGTCAATAATCATATTTCATGCCAGGTAATAGATACATAAATCTAGAGGACAGAAATATAGTTCTAAAAATAATAAGCCCAAATTTTAAATTTTTTATCCAAATTTTTAATTTCAAGAGAACCTTTTAATGCAAAAGTCTGAAACTAGTGGCCTACAGATGGCATGCATGTCGCCAAAGGACAGCAGATACAAAGTTAAATTCATTATTTTCCTGAAATACAATACAGTGCAATCTCAATTTTACAAAATTGCATCCATCTAAATATAAATGTATACCTCTACTCTCCTATCTCTCTATCTTCTCTGGTTACACACACACACACACACACACACACACACACAGAAGTATAAAAGATATTTACCATATACCAATTGGTTACCTCTAGGTGATGAGATTTGGGGAAGTTTCTTTTCCCTTAACTGTATTACTTGAAATTTTTAGGATAAACATTATATATGACCACTTTATTTTCTTTGTCTCCACATAAAGCACTAAAAAAATATGTGAAGATGCTTGAAAGTATCAATTATTGATTCCCAGAATTAAATCACCAATATATATACAACAGACACAACCACAGTTAGTATAGAATTAGTATGATAGGTGCTCTGAAAAGTGCTTAAGGAAGACTCCTTTAACGTACTGTAAATCAGACACCCACATTCAACGTAGAGCTCCAAGGTCAATAACTTAAAATTGCTTTGTGAAATAGTTGATATATAAATTTCCATTAAACCTTTTCTTTTAAAATACTGGCTTCAGTAACCTAATTGATGCAGAGTGCAATCTTTTTCTCTACTTACTGTAAATGAAATTAGCACTAAAAGAAATGAAAATATTCATTTCTACTAAATTTTGAGCGAGAGATACTTAGAGTTTGAATCTAGAAAATGATTTTATGTTGTAAGTACTTTATAGAAGCATGGCTAAATCATCTCTCTTTGTTCATTCATTTATGCAGAAGTCAATTGTTTCATATGTATAATGTACAACATATTCGTCATGAGAAACATTGTGATAGAATGTATGGGAGATAATGCTAAAGAATTATTCAACAGCACTGCTAGATCTTGGTAATGTCTACAATTCTTTAAAAAATTTTTTAAAGTTTATTTATTTACTTTGAGAGAGTGAGTGAGTGAGCGAGCAGGGGAGGAGCAGAGAGAGCTAGACATAGAATCCCAAGCAGGCTCCACGCTGTCAGCACAGAGCTCCATGTGGGGCTTGAACTCATGAACCGTGAGATCATGACCTGAGCTGAAACCAAGAGTCAGACGCTTACCCAACTGAGCCACCCAGGTACCCCAATAATGTCTAGAATTCTATGAGAGACATTTAAAGAGTCGCTCATGTTTTCCTTTTAGCTATATCCTAGTGTAATCTGTGGGCTTATTTCTAGGACATGTTTTCAAGGATATCAGAAAGACATAGCAGGCTGGAGACACAGTTACATTCTGACAAAGAAGAACCGTGGGAAAGGGAAAAGTGGTGTGGTCTAAGACGTTAAACTTGTAGGCAGGTGATTTGATCTCTGGTTCTCACCAGCTCAGCTACTAGTGAGTTCTGTCACTTAGTGAAGGCTATCATGTATTCTGTTCATTACAGTGGATTGAAACTGTGAACTTCTCTGCACACACAAGTCCTCTTTTGCCAGAGGTAAAATTAGGGAGTAGGACAAGCATTCTGGACCTGAAGAAGCTATCCAGTGAAATGAGAGGGGGTTACCAGTTAGTCCTGGAACGTTGAGGATGTTATGAGACATAGAATAGACCACATGGAAAGAGATGTGAGATAAAAATCCTACCTGAACCCCCACCTTTCCCAATTACATTAATTAGAAGGTGATCTACAGGGTGTGAGGTGTGGGCAGGTACTTAAGTTATAGGAGTATCTCTTAACAAAAAACAAATGAAAGTATATCACTTTTTTTCACTGGGTTGCCAAAGAATCGAATCAGACCAATATATTTAAATACAATCGAAAAGCCTATGAACTGAATTTATAAAGGGGTATTAAATTAGCCCCACATCATTTCAGCATGATAGGAACAATTACATACTATCTTCAGAGACCCTTCAACATACAGCAGCAAATACTATAGCAATCCCCTCTTCAGATACTAAGAACAATTGCATGGAATACAATTCAATTTACTGTCATAGTGTCAGAAGAACAAAAATCAATTCCTGTATCACCTGTTGATTATATCAGATTATTGCCCCGATTCTCATTATGCACATCTTCTGCACCTACCTTCATTTCTGCAAGGATTTTTACCTACTTGGTCTATTTTCAGCATGGTCCATCCCCCTAAGCAATCTCTTGTCTATGACTCTTTATAGGCATGGTTTATTTTATCAATTCTTCACAAGACTTTTGTGAAGTGACCCCCAAAACTGCAAGATTACTTAGTAGAGTGTGAGGTCAGATTATTGTGCAAGACATATAATACGGAATTCTGGCAATATGTCTGTAATTAAACAGTTTCTGTTTTCCCAGTAACAATTTCTCACACGCACAAGATCATTTCTCGTGCTATGGAGAGAAAGGTAACCTGTATAGCCAAGGATACACAACACCCTTATTTGTGATCTTTCAAAATAATAACAACATCAGGAGTCTACAATTCAATTAAACGATTGCCTAGATCTCCAGGTGTTTTGAGATGTGGTGGCGTGTGTTCGTGTTGATGTATTTATTAAATGAAGCAGAACATATTTTCCTCCTGAATATAGTACACTTTCATCTGCCTCTGATAGAAAATTTTAAACCCTTTGCAAGAATGATCCTGGGAGACTATTCCCAGGCTTAGTGTGGTCAGAACAAAGAGGCTAGAGAAGAGAGCTTGGGGCAGTTTTGTGTGAATTATTAACATCTTTTATAAATACAAGCACGTGGTCCCCAATCCAACAGTGGCCACTAAAGAGATGCATCACCAACTTACAAGACCTCACCAAGGGCTCTGAAAATCTAGCAAAATATGTGTGATTGAAAAAAAAAGATTTAAAATGTGTATGAATGTATAAGTGTCTATTTAAATGCACAAATTAGCATTAAAACAATGTAGCCCAAAGGAGATTTGGGTTGAAGTACAGTTTCTGCCCCTAAATAGCCACTCGAAGTTCCGGGCTTTATTCTGTGTAAGAAGGAGTTAAACAAGGGATGCCTGGGTGGCTCAGTAGGTTAAGGACCTGACTCTTGATTTCGACTCAGGTCATGATCTCGTGGTTGGTGGGACGGAGCCCCGTGTGGTATCTGACAGCACAGTGCCTGCCTGGGTTCTCTCCCTCTCTCTGTCCCTCTCCCTTGTCCCTAACCCCCCTTCCAAAATAATAAGTAAGCTTTTTTTGTTAAAGAAAGTTAAACAAGGTGTCTCTCAAAGTGCCTTTCAACTAAGGTTCTGAGATCCTATAGCCACAGGCAAATAGGAAGCAATTGCTAGGTGTGGGTCAGAAGACTCTTTGCCTTATATGATATTCACAAAAAAAGCGTGCAGTTTGAAGAGCCAGTATAGGTAGCTAGTTATATAGTTAGCACTGGTACCATTTCAATAGGTACTTAATCATCCTTGTTGATAAGTTGTAACTAGCTCTAAGATTGAAGGCAAATTCATAGACCCATTGCAGGTGATGTAAGAATCCCTAGGGACACTGTGTGTGTCATCCATGCAAAGTGAATCAATCACAGGTCTTGCATACATTTTTTTATGTATGGTCTTGCACACATATATTTTTCAAATACACAAGATGATTGTGATGGGTAAAAATGTGTGATCATTTTACAGTGTTACCAAATACCCTGTAATTCTTGGTATGGTGTATTTTTTTTTAATCAGCTGGAAAGAACCAACAACAATGGTGTGGAGGGCCTCAAAATGTTCTAATAATCAAAAAAGACCATCATAATTTAAAAGGGTGAAAATTTCCTTTCTAGATTTAGCATCTGTGACTGGGCCAGAACTCAGGAACTATACACGTACTATCCTAGTCAGCTTAGGTTGCTCTAACAAAATATCATAGACTTGGTGGCTTACATAACAAAAAATATTTTTCACAGCTGGAAGAACAAGATCAATGTTCTGGCTGATTTGGTTTTGGGTGGGGGTTCTCTTCTTGGCTTATGCACAGTCACCTTCTCACTATGTCCTCACATGGCAGAGACAGAAATTTTCCCTGTGTCTCCTCTTATAAAGACAATAATCTCAAGGATTAGGGCCCCACCCTTATGGCCTCATTAATCTTAATTATCTCTGTCTCCAAATACAGTCACATGGGGGTTAAGGCTTCAACATACGAATTTCAGCAGGACACAATTCAGTCCATAGCACACACAGGTAGTTCCTTTATTAATTCTGGATCTCTAAAACAGCCCTAGATTTATTACCTTTGAAAATTCATGTCATTCTCTAGTACTCATCAAAAATTGCCATTCAAACTTTCTAATATAGAAGGACTTTTGGAAAATCCACACAGTTCTCTGCTTTGGCCTGTTTCTTAGGGGGAAAAAACCTGAGAAACAGTAGACTATGTATCATTTCAAAAGAATTATAGAAAAATTTACTCGGGAGCAACTTTAAAAAATTATAACTCAGTTGAGAATTTTCATATACCAACATCTGTGGAAAATCTGGATGGTTGCTTCCTATCAACTGGTAACTGGTTCACCAATATTCTCATTTCTAAGGTAACTGTTACTATCCCAAAACTATGCAGTCTGGTATTTCAAATGACAGGTTTTAATATACTTTTAATCAACCAGGGTTTTTTTTCATATTAATACTACTTTAATATCAAAGAATGAAACCTTTCTCCAGTCTTTTTTTTCCCCCTAACTTCTTATGTATTTTGTTTGATTGTTATAAATATCCCAGATAACAACAATGAAATAAACATTAGACATTCTGTGTTTTTATGCTTCAACATTCATTGAAATATGAATTCTCCTCAAATATCAGAGATCATCTTGTCCATAATTAGCAGAGAAGGCAATGTTCTGTAGCCTCCAATATTGTAGAACAATTTTCACAAATAAGTGACGTTCTGAACAAAAAAGCCCTCTGTTTTTAACAGAATTTTGTAGAACTGTCTTGCCTCTAAGCATACCATTGCTATTATCAAAATATGTCTCCAACAGGATGAGCGTAGAAAGTACAGCAATCGAGAAAATTAATTTCACTATTAATAGCTTATATCATGTTATGCTGGTAAAGAGAAACACTGAGAATTTAACCTAACCCAAGTTTATGAGAATGCTACTACTTGTAATAGCAAATCTAGTACCCAATTTTATTAATTATCTAACTAAAGGGATTGGTAACTACATCTAAAATGAAATTATGTATATAATTACAATAATTATATATCATATATAATTTCATATATATATATGTCATTGGAATATTGGAATTGCATTATAAAAAACCTAAGGGAGGACAGGTTAAAAAGGGCATATTATTTTTGGCAATGATTTTTAAACCTAGAAATGGTGAAATAATTTACAGGTAAGTCGTGACAATGTCTCTACTTATTTATGTGCTTCAAAACAAGTCCTCATCATAATTTTTGCATCTTCCACAATAAAATCTTTTCTCTAAATAATTTATAACAAGGTTCATATTAGTTTAGTTCTTCTCACTTCCAAAGTTTCTGGTACGCGTTTTAGGGGAAAATTAATATGCGGAAAAAAGAATGGAAATTAGGAGAAAATATCACTTTAAAGCAAATTGATTAAAAAAAAATACAAATCTATGCTTGTTTGACCTGTGGCGAACATACTCTACAAATCCAATAAAGCATGGAAAGAGGCGATGTTATTTAGTAAACTATGAATAAATGGATATACTTGAAGTGCTAAAATGAAGGGGAAAAAAGGTCCCTTTCTTTCAGCTGCCCTTATGAAGAGGTATTTTCAGTCAGCTTCAACAAACATCTAATATTGAATTAGATTCCCACATATTCTTTCCATGAATTCATTTGTTCTATCCTTGCCACGTATCACTGTTTTTTTTTGCAGTTGGTCCTTTTTTTTTTTTTTTTAATGTGTATTCGTTTATTTTTGTGGCAGGTTCGCATGGACAGTGCAAAGCCGGATGTGGGGCTTGATCCAATGAACCATTACATCCTGACCTGAGCCAAAATTAAGAGACAGATGCTTAACTGAGTTACCCAGGTGCCCCTTAATCCTTTTCTTTAAAATAAGCAAATAGGATATCAGGAAGATGGCTGTGTAGGAGGATGCTGGGCTCACCACACGTCTTGCTGGTCACTTAGATTCCACCTACACCTGCCTAAGTAACCCAGAAAACCACCAGAAGCCTAGCAGAACGGAGTCTCTGGAGCCAAGCACAGACAAGAGGCCCACGGAAGAGGGTAGGAAGGGCGGCGAGGTGGTGCGGCTACACGGACTGGAGGGAGGGAGCTGGGGCAGAGGGGCGGCCCGCCGGCCAAGCAGAGCCCCTAAGTCTGGCTGGCAAAAGCGGAGGGGCTGGACAGAGTGTGTTCCCACAGCAAGCGGGACTTGACATCTGGTAGGTTATAAGCTAACAGCTCTGCTGGGAGAACGGGAGGGCTGGAGGACAACGGGAGGGAGAGTTGTTGAGCCTGGACGACAGAGCTCAGCTTGGTGGGGAACAAAGAGCTCGCTAGCGCCATCTCCCTCGCCCATCCCCCAGCCAAAATCCCAAAGGGAACCAGTTCCTGCCAGGGAACTTGCTTGCACCTCGCAAACACCCAGCGCTGTACTCCTGCAGATCCATCCTTCCGGCGGCGGGTCTGACTCCCTCCCGGTGCAGCAGGGCCCCTCCCGAAGCTGATCTCCGAAGGAAAAGGAGCTGAGCCTGCCCCTCCTGCCCCTGTGCACCTTGCCGAACTGCCCCAGCTAATACGCCAGATCCCCAGCACCACAAGTCTGGCAGTGTGCAAGTAGCCCAGACGGGCCACGCCACCCCACAGTGAATCCCGCCCCTAGGAAAGGGGAAGAGAAGGTACACGCTAATCTGACTGCGGCCCAGCGGTGGGCTGGGGGCAGACATCAGGTCTGACTGCAGCCCCACCCACCAACACAATTTATTCAAGACAGCACAGGGGAAGTGCCCTGCAGTTCTGCACCACTCCAGGGACTATCCAAAATGACCAAATGGAAGAATTCCCCTCAAAAGAATGTCCAGGAAATAATGACAGCTAATGAACTGATCAAAAACAATTTAAACAATATAACAGAAAGTGAATTTAGAATAATAGTCATAAAATTAATCGCTGGGCTTGAAAACAGTATAGAGGACAGCAGAGAATCTATTGCTACAGAGATCAAGGGACTAAGGAACAGACAGGAGAAGCTAAAAAATGCCATTAATGAGCTGCAAAATAAAATGGAGACGACCACAGCTCGGATTGAAGAGGCAGAGGAGAGAATAGGTGAACTGGAAGATAAAATTATGGAAAAAGAAGAAGCTGAGAAAAAGAGAGATAAAAAAATCCAGGAGTATGAGGGGAAAATTAGAGAACTAAGAGATGCACTAAAGACAAATAATCCACGCATAATTGGTATTCCAGAGGAGGAAGAGAGAGGGAAAGGTGCTGAAGGTGTACTTGAAGAAATAATAGCTGAGAACTTCCCAGATCTGGGGAAGGAAAAAGGCATTGAGATCCAAGAGGCACAGAGAACTCCCTTCAGACGTAACTTGAATCGATCTTCTGCACGACATATCATAGCGAAACTGGCAAAATACAAGGATAAAGAGAAAATTCTGAAAGCAGCTAGGGGTAAACGTGCTCTAACATATAAAGGGATACCGATAAGACTCGTGACAGCTCTCTCTACTGAAACTTGGCAGGCCGGAAAAGAATGGCAGGAAATCTTCAATGTGATGAACAGAAAAAATATGCAGCCGAGAATCCTCTATCCAGCAAGTCTGTCATTTGGAAGAGAAGGAGAGATAAAGGTCTTCCCAAACAAACAAAAATTGAAGGACTTCGTCACCACTAAACCAGCCCTACAAGAGATCCTAAGGGGGATCCTGTGAGACAAAGTACCAGAGACATCGCTACAAGCATGAAACCTACGGACATCACAATGACTCTAAACCCATATATTTCTATAATAACACTGAACATAAATGGACTAAATGCGCCAACCAAAAGACATAGGGTATCAGAATGGAAAAAAAAAAAAGACCCATCTATTTGCTGTCAACAAGAGACTCACTTTAGACCTGAGAACACCTTCAGATTGAAAGTGAGGGGATGGAGAACTATTTTTCATGCTACTGGAAGTCAAAAGAAAGCTGGAATAGCCATACTTATATCAGACAAACTAGACCTTAAATTAAAGGTTGTAACAAGAGATGAAGAGGGGCATTATATAATAATTACAGGGTCTATCCATCAGGAAGAGCTAACAATTATAAATGTCTATATGCCGAATAAAGAAGCCCCCAAATATATAAAACAATACTCACAAACATAAGCAACCTTATTGATAAGAATGTGGTAATTGCAGGGGACTTTAAAACTCCACTTACAGAAATGGATAGATCATATAGACACACGGTCAATAAAGAAACAAGGGCCCTGAATGATACATTGGATCAGATGGACTTGACAGATATATTTAGAACTCTGCATCCCAAGGCAACAGAATATACTTTCTTCTTGAGTGCACATGGAACATTCTCCAAGATAGATCACATACTGGGTCACAAAACAGCCCTTCATAAGTATACAAGAATTGAGAGCATACCATGCATACTTTCGGACCACAATGCTATGAAGCTTGAAATCAACCACAGGAAAAAGTCTGGAAAACCTCCAAAAGCACGGAGGTTAAAGAACACCCTACTAAAGAATGAATGGGTCAACCAGGCAATTAGAGAAGAAATTAAAAAATATATGGAAACAAACAAAAATGAAAATACAACAATCCAAACGCTTCGGGATGCAGCGAAGGCAGTCCTGAGAGGAAAATACGTTGCAATCCAGGCCTATCTCAAGAAACAAGAAAAATCCCAAATACAAAATCTAACAGCATAACTAAAGGAAATAGAAGCAGAACAGCAAAGGCAGCCTAAACCCAGCAGAAGAAGAGAAATAATAAAGATCAGAGCAGAAATAAACAATATAGAATCTAAAAAAACTGTAGAGCAGATCAACGAAACCAAGAGTTGGTTTTTTGAAAAAATAAACAAAATTGACAAACCTCTAGCCACGCTTCTCAAAAAGAAAAGGGAGATGACCCAAATAGATAAAATCATGAATGAAAATGGAATTATTACAACCAATCCCTCAGAGATACAAACAATTATCAGGGAATACTATGAAAAATTATATGCCAACAAACTGGACAACTTGGAAGAAATGGACAAATTCCTAAACACCCACACTCTTCCAAAACTCAATCAGGAGGAAATAGAAAGCTTGAACAGACCCATAACCAGCGAAGAAATTGAATTGGTTATCAAAAATCTCCCAACAAATAAGAGTCCAGGACCAGATGGCTTCCCAGGGGAGTTCTACCAGACGTTTAAAGCAGAGATAATACCTATCCTTCTTAAGCTATTCCAAGAAATAGAAAGGGAAGGAAAACTTCCAGACTCATTCTATGAAGCCAGTATTACTTTGATTCCTAAACCAGACAGAGACCCAGTAAAAAAAGAGAACTACAGGCCAATATCCCTGATGAATATGGATGCAAAATTTCTCAATAAGATACTAGCAAATCGAATTCAACAGCATATAAAAAGAATTATTCACCATGATCAAGTGGGATTCATTCCTGGGATGCAGGGCTGGTTCAACATTCGCAAATCAATCAATGTGATGCATCAAATTAATAAAAGAAAAGATAAGAACCATATGATCCTGTCAATCGATGTAGAAAAAGCATTTGACAAAATTCAGCATCTTTTCTTAATAAAAACCCTCCAGAAAGTCGGGATAGAAGGAACATACTTACACATCGTAAAAGCCATTTATGAAAAGCCCACAGCTAACATCATCCTCAGTGGGGAAAAAACTGAGAGCTTTTTCCCTGAGATCAGGAACACGACAGGGATGTCCACTCCCACCGCTGTTGTTTAACATAGTGTTGGAAGTTCTAGCATCAGCAATCAGACAACAAAAGGAAATCAAAGGCATCAAAATTGGCAAAGATGAAGTCAAGCTTTTGCTTTTTGCAGATGACATGATATTATACATGGAAAATCCAATAGACTCCACCAAAAGTCTGCTAGAACTGATACATGAATTTAGCAAAGTTGCAGGATACAAAATCAATGTACAGAAATCAGTTGCATTCTTATACACTAATAATGAAGCAACAGAAAGAAAAATAAAGAAACTGATCCCATTCACAATTGCACCAAGAAGAATAAAATACCTAGGGATAAATCTAACCAAAGACGTAAAAGATCTGTATGCAGAAAACTATAGAAAGCTTATGAAGGAAATTGAAGAAGATATAAAGAAATGGAAAAAATTTCCGTGCTCATGGATTGGAAGAATAAATATTGTCAAAATGTCAATACTACCCAAAGCTATCTACACATTCAATGCAATCCCAATCAAAATTGTACCAGCTTTCTTCTCAAAGCTAGAACAAGCAATCCTAAAATTCATATGGAACCACAAAAGGCCCCGAATAGCCAAAGTAATTTTGAAGAAGACCAAAGCAGGAGGCATCACAATCCCAGACTTTAGCCTCTACTACAAAGCTGTAATCATCAAGACAGCATGGTATTGGCACAAAAACAGACACATAGACCAATGGAATAGAAAAGAAACCCCAGAACTAGACCCACAAACGTGTGGCCAACTAATCTTTGACAAAGCAGGAAAGAACATCCAATGGAAAAAAGACAGTCTCTTTAACAAATGGTGCTGGGAGAACTGGACAGCAACATGCAGAAGGTTGAAACTAGACCACTTTCTCACACCATTCACAAAAATAAACTCAAAATGGATAAAGGACCTGAATGTGAGACAGGAAACCATCAAAACCCTAGAGGACAAAGCAGGAAAAGACCTCTCTGACCTCAGTCGTAGAAATTTCTTACTTGACACGTCCCCAAAGGCAAGGAAATTAAAAGCAAAAATGAACTACTGGGATCTCATGAGGATAAAAAGCTTCTGTACAGCAAAGGAAACAATCAACAAAACTAAAAGGCAACCAATGGAATGGGAAAAGATATTTGCAAATGACATATCGGACAAAGGGCTAGTATCCAAAATCTATAAAGAGCTCAGCAAACTCCACACCCGAAAAACAAATAACCCAGTGAAGAAATGGGCAGGAAACATGAATAGACACTTCTCTAAAGAAGACATCCGGATGGCCAACAGGCACATGAAAAGATGCTCAACGTCGCTCCTCATCAGGGAAATACAAATCAAAACCACACTCAGATATCACCTCACGCCAGTCAGAGTGGCCAAAATGAACAAATCAGGAGACTATAGATGCTGGAGAGGATGTGGAAAAACGGGAACCCTCTTGCACTGTTGGTGGGAATGCAAATTGGTGCAGCCACTCTGGAAAACAGTATGGAGGTTCCTCAAAAAATTAAAAATAGACCTACTGTATGACCCAGCAATAGCACTGCTAGGAATTTAACCAAGGGATACAGGAGTACTGATGCATAGGGGCACCTGTACCCTAATGTTTATAGCAGCACTCTCAACAATAGCCAAATTATGGAAAGAGCCTAAATGTCCATCAACTTATGAATGGATAAAGAAATTGTGGTTTATATACACAATGGAGTACTATGTGGCAATGAGAAAGAACGAAATATGGCCCTTTGTAGCAACGTGGATGGAACTGGAGAGTGTTACGCTAAGTGAAATAAGCCATACAGAGAAAGACAGATACCATATGGTTTCACTCTTATGTGGATCCTGAGAAACTTAATAGAAACCCATGGGGGAGGGGAAGGAAAAAAAAAAGAGGTTAGAGTGGAAGAGAGCCAAAGCATAAGAGACTCTTAAAAACTGAGAACAAACTGAGGGTTGATGGGGGGTGGGAGGGAGGGCTGGGTGGGTGATGGGTATTGAGGAGGGCACCTTTTGGGATGAGCACTGGGTGTTGTATGGAAACCAATCTGACAATAAATTTCATATATTGAAAAAAAAAAGAAAAAGTTCTGGGGGTGGATGGTGATGACGGTTGCACAACAGTGTGAACATACTCAATGTCACAGAATTGTACACTTCAAAATGATCCTAATGGTAGATTCTGTGTTAATGTGTATTTCATCACAAAAAACTCCTCAAAATTTGTTAAATATTCTCAATCTCAAATTAAATGATTGGTCACTGCCATGTACAAGAACCCATGTAAAACAGGACAACCATTGATGATTACCCCCCCAAAATAAATAAAAAATAAAAAATAAAATAAGCAAATAGTTAATCACATATTTATGATAACTGGTTAATAAGTGTAGCTAACACATATGATATTCCAAATTCTCAGACTGGCACGTAATCTACATACACATTGAATCCTTACAACAACTCCCTGAATTATAAAGAAGCTAAAGTTCAGAAATACCAAGTAGGTTGCCAGGCATCACAAAAATCCAAGGAATATAAAAACAGTTGTATGTGACTCCAAATTCTATGTTTTTCCACTTCCACAATACGATTTAGATATCAAATATTTTAGAACCTCAAAAAAATTACATTTGGCTGAAATGTTTCCCTGAAGCTCCTTCTCAGGTCTTCTGTAACAGCTCTCTCACTGGTCCCAGCTTCTCTACAGCGGGGAGTAATCCTTTTTATTTTTTGTTTTATTATTTTTATTTACTTTTTTTTTTTTTTTTTTTTTTTGAGAGAGAGAGAGAGAGAAAGAGCATGAGTGGGAAGGAACAGAGAAAGAGGGAAAGAGAGAATCCCAAGCAGGCTCTGTGCTCAGCACAAAGCCCGATTGATATGGGCTCCATCCCACAACTGTGAGATCATGATGTAAGCTGAAATCAAGGATCTGATGCTTTGCTTAACTGAGCCACCTAAGTGCCCTGGGAGCAATCCTTTTTGAAGTAATCCTTTTAAATAAGCAGAAATCTGATCAAATCACTCTCCTGCTCTAAGACTTCTCATTGCACTCAGAACAAAATTCAAAGTCCTTACCAACACACTGCTTTTGACACAGCCATCTCTTCAACTTCATTTTCGCCATCACATTCCACCCCAATCACACTGGCTTTCTTGGTATCCCATGAATATGCCAATATGCTCCTAAATCATACTATGCACCTGCTGTTTTATGCAGCTGGAATGGTTCTCCCCTATTCTGTCATGCTTTATTTCTTAGTCTGTTGTAATTTCCTTTATAACACTTTTTTAAATCAGACTTTTTATTTATCATCCCTCCCACCTTTTAACCCTCCCCCCTGCCCGGGGGGTTAATCTCTATGTTCTCCGGGGTTAATCTCTATATTCTAAGAATTAGGCATTGGCTGGTACATGATAGACATTCAATACATGTTTATTTGTGTTAGAGCTTCGTTGTATTTTGCAAGGCTAGTTTCTTTGGCCTTATCAGTCCTAGAAAAGATGTCACAGTCGTAGATCCTCCTTAACAGAAAAAAAAAAAAGTGGCAGATCATACACACGCCCATCCAATTTATTCATAAGTATATTTTGTTTACTTTTTAGTTTACTCTTCTTGAAATTTTTGAACTCTGTTACAAAAACACCCAGCCACTTCTATCATAATCTACCGGTGGATAACAACCCCAAACTTCATGGGTTGAAACAACTATCCATTTGTTCAGGAGTCTGTTGAGGTAGATTGGGCTCAGCTGGGCACTGCTTCTGTTCTACATGGTGTCAGCTGGGTTCACTGCTGGTTTGTGCCAACTGGCATGTTGGCTGGGGGCTGGCTGGTTCCAGATGTTGTTGGTCACATGTTCAGGGCCTTTATCTCCATGTGCTGACTCATTCTCAAGGGGCCTAGATTGGGCTTCTTCAAAGTAACAGAATCTAAGAGGGGAAAGGCAGCAGCTGCAAGACCTCTAGAGGCATTCCTTAAAAGTGAAACAACATCACTTCCATCTTGTTCTTTTGATCAGAACAAGTCACAAGGCATTGCCTGCAATCAAGGGGTGAAAAGATCCTGCATCTTCTATAGAAGGGACTGTGGGAATTTTTGGCCTTTTTCAACCCACTAGGCCATCACAATTTTCTGTTCCTGAATGGTTGAGCTGTTTGGCTAAGTGTAACTATGGTTCTACTCTGCTCCCCAGGAGATACTGTGCCATATCTACTGTGTATTTTGACAATAACATTGAGTAGCTTCCATTTTATTCATCTAAAGGGGCTTTCATTTGGCAGAGAAGTACTTTTTTAAAAAATTTATTTACTGTTTAATTTACATCCAAGTTAGTTAGCATACAGTGCAACAATGATTTCAGGAGTAGATTCCTTAATGCCCCTTACCTATTTAGCCCATCCCCCCTCCCACAACCCCTCCAGCATCCCTCGTATTGTTCTCTATTTTTAAGAGTCTCTTATGTTTTGTCCCCCTCCCTGCTTTTATATTCTTTTTGATTCCCTTCCCTTGTGTTAATCTGTTCTGTTTCTTAAAGTCCTCATATGAGTGAAGTCATAAGATATTTGTCTTTTCCTGACTAATTCACTTAGCATAATACCCTCCAGTTCCATTCACATAGTTGCAAATGGCAAGATTTCATTCTTTTCGATTGCTGAGTAATACTCCATTGCGCGCACACACACACACACACACACACACACACACACACACA